>NC_060192.1:20329342-20356842 GCF_021184085.1 Oncorhynchus gorbuscha
TGTCCGCTGCTCGCCATGCCGTGGAGAACCTGGCCGCTCAGGTTTCCGACCTCTCTGGACAGTTCCAGAGTCTACGTCTTGTGCCACCTGTTACTTCCTGGCCTGCCGAGCCTCCAGAACCTAGGGTTAATAACCCACCTTGCTACTCCGGGCAGCCCACTGAGTGCCGCTCCTTTCTCACGCAGTGTGAGATTGTGTTCTCTCTCCAACCCAACACATACTCTAGAGAGAGAGCTCGGGTTTCTTACGTCATTTCACTCCTTGCTGGCCGGGCTCGAGAATGGGGCACAGCTATCTGGGAGGCAAGGGCTGATTGCTCTAACAAATTCCAGAACTTTAAAGAGGAGATGATTCGGGTTTTTGACCGTTCAGTTTTGGTGGGGAGGCTTCTAGGGCCCTGGCTTCCTTATGCCAAGGTGAACGGTCCATAACGGATTATTCCATTGAGTTTCGCACTCTTGCTGCCTCTAGTGAGTGGAACGAGCCGGCGCTGCTCGCTCGTTTTCTGGAGGGACTCCACGCAGTGGTTAAGGATGAGATTCTCTCCCGGGAGGTTCCTTCAGATGTGGACTCTTTGATTGCTCTCGCCATCCGCATAGAACGACGGGTAGATCTTCGTCACCGGGCTCGTGGAAGAGAGCTCGCATCAACGGTGTTTCCTGCTCCGCATCGCAACCATCTCCCTCCTCTGGCTTTGAGACTGAGCCCATGCAGCTGGGAGGGATTCGCATCTCGAATAAGGAGAGGGAACGGAGGATCACCAACCGCCTGTGCCTCTATTGCGGAGTTGCTGGACATTTTGTTAATTCATGTCCAGTAAAAGCCAGAGCTCATCTGTAAGCGGAGGGCTACAGGTGAGCGCAACTACTCAAGTCTCTCCATCAAGGTCCTGTACTACTTTGTCGGTCCACCTACGCTGGACCGGTTCGGGTGCTACATGTAGTGCCTTGATAGACTCTGGGGCTGAGGGTTGTTTCATGGACGAAGCATGGGTTCGGAAACATGACATTCCTTTCAGAGAGTTAGATAAGCCTACGCCCATGTTCGCCTTAGATGGTAGTCATCTTCCCAGTATCAGATTTGAGACACTACCTTTAACCCTCACAGTATCTGGTAACCACAGTGAGACTATTTCTTTTTTGATTTTCCGTTCACCGTTTACACCTGTTGTTTTGGGTCATCCCTGGCTAGTATGTCATAATCCTTCTATTAATTGGTCTAGTAATTCTATCCTATCCTGGAACGTTTCTTGTCATGTGAAGTGTTTAATGTCTGCCATCCCTCCCGTTTCTTCTGTCCCTACTTCTCAGGAGGAACCTGGCGATTTGACAGGAGTGCCGGAGGAATATCATGATCTGCGCACGGTCTTCAGTCGGTCCCGAGCCAACTCCCTTCCTCCTCACCGGTCGTATGATTGTAGTATTGATCTCCTTCCGGGGACCACTCCTCCTCGAGGTAGACTATACTCTCTGTCGGCTCCCGAACGTAAGGCTCTCGAGGATTATTTGTCTGTGTCTCTTGACGCCGGTACCATAGTGCCTTCTTCTTCTCCGGCCGGGCGGGGTTCTTTTGTTAAGAAGAAGGACGGTACTCTGCGCCCCTGCGTGGATTATCGAGGGCTGAATGACATAACGGTTAAGAATCGTTATCCGCTTCCCCTTATGTCATCAGCCTTCGAGATTCTGCAGGGAGCCAGGTGCTTTACTAAGTTGGACCTTCGTAACGCTTACCATCTCGTGCGCATCAGAGAGGGGGACGAGTGGAAAACGGCGTTTAACACTCCGTTAGGGCATTTTGAGTACCGGGTTCTGCCGTTCGGTCTCGCCAATGCGCCAGCTGTTTTTCAGGCATTAGTTAATGATGTTCTGAGAGACATGCTGAACATTTTTGTTTTTGTCTATCTTGACGATATCCTGATTTTTTCTCCGTCACTCGAGATTCATGTTCAGCACGTTCGACGTGTTCTACAGCGCCTTTTAGAGAATTGTCTCTACGTAAAGGCTGAGAAGTGCTCTTTTCATGTCTCCTCCGTTACTTTTCTCGGTTCCGTTATTTCCGCTGAAGGCATTCAGATGGATTCCGCTAAGGTCCAAGCTGTCAGTGATTGGCCCGTTCCAAGGTCACGTGTCGAGTTGCAGCGCTTTTTAGGTTTCGCTAATTTCTATCGGCGTTTCATTCGTAATTTCGGTCAAGTTGCTGCCCCTCTCACAGCTCTTACTTCTGTCAAGACGTGTTTTAAGTGGTCGGTTCCGCCCAGGGAGCTTTTGATCTTCTAAAAGAACGTTTTACGTCCGCTCCTATCCTCGTTACTCCTGACGTCACTAGACAATTCATTGTCGAGGTTGACGCTTCAGAGGTAGGCGTGGGAGCCATTCTATCCCAGCGCTTCCAGTCTGACGATAAGGTTCATCCTTGCGCTTATTTTTCTCATCGCCTGTCGCCATCTGAGCGCAACTATGATGTGGGTAACCGTGAACTGCTCGCCATCCGCTTAGCCCTAGGCGAATGGCGACAGTGGTTGGAGGGCGACCGTTCCTTTTGTCGTTTGGACAGACCATAAGAACCTTGAGTACATCCGTTCTGCCAAACGACTTAATGCCCGTCAAGCTCGTTGGGCGTTGTTTTCGCTTGTTTCGAGTTTGTGATTTCTTACCGTCCGGGTAGCAAGAACACCAAGCCTGATGCCTTATCCCGTCTGTTTAGTTCTTCTGTGGCTTCTACTGATCCCGAGGGATTCTTCCTTATGGGCGTGTTGTCGGGTTAACAGTCTGGGGAATTGAAAGACAGGTTAAGCAAGCACTCACGCACACTGCGTCGCCGCGCGCTTGTCCTAGTAACCTCCTTTTCGTTCCTGTTTCCACTCGTCTGGCTGTTCTTCAGTGGGCTCACTCTGCCAAGTTAGCTGGTCATCCCGGTGTTCGAGGCACTCTTGCGTCTATTCGCCAGCGCTTTTGGTGGCCGACTCAGGAGCGTGACACGCGCCGTTTCGTGGCTGCTTGTTCGGACTGCGCGCAGACTAAGTCGGGTAACTCTCCTCCTGCCGGTCGTCTCAGACCGCTCCCCATTCCTTCTCGACCATGGTCTCACATTGCCTTAGACTTCATTACCGGTCTGCCTTTGTCTGCGGGGAAGACTGTGATTCTGACGGTTGTCGATAGGTTCTCTAAGGCGGCACATTTCATTCCCTCGCTAAACTTCCTTCCGCTAAGGAGACGGCACAAATCATTATTGAGAATGTATTCAGAATTCATGGCCTCCCGTTAGACGCCGTTTCAGACAGAGGCCCGCAATTCACGTCACAGTTTTGGAGGGAGTTCTGTCGTTTGATTGGTGCGTCCGTCAGTCTCTCTTCCGGGTTTCATCCCCAGTCTAACGGTCAAGCAGAGAGGGCCAATCAGACGATTGGTCGCATACTACGCAGCCTTTCTTTCAGAAACCCTGCGTCTTGGGCAGAACAGCTCCCCTGGGCAGAATACGCTCACAATTCGCTTCCTTCGTCTGCTACCGGGTTATCTCCGTTTCAGAGTAGTCTGGGTTACCAGCCTCCTCTGTTCTCATCCCAGCTTGCCGAGTCCAGCGTTCCCTCCGCTCAAGCGTTTGTCCAACGTTGTGAGCGCACCTGGAGGAGGGTGAGGTCTGCACTTTGCCGTTACAGGGCACAGACGGTGAGAGCCGCCAATAAACGCAGGATTAAGAGTCCAAGGTATTGTTGCGGCCAGAGAGTGTGGCTTTCCACTCGCAACCTTCCTCTTACGACAGCTTCTCGTAAGTTGACTCCGCGGTTCATTGGTCCGTTCCGTGTCTCCCAGGTCGTCAATCCTGTCGCTGTGCGACTGCTTCTTCCGCGACATCTTCGTCGCGTCCATCCTGTCTTCCATGTCTCCTGTGTTAAGCCCTTTCTTCGCACCCCGTTCGTCTTCCCTCCCCCTCCCGTCCTTGTCGAGAGCGCACCTATTTACAAGGTACATAAGATCATGGACATGCGTTCTCGGGGACGGGGTCACCAATACCTAGTGGATTGGGAGGGTTACGGTCCTGAGGAGAGGAGTTGGGTTCCGTCTCGGGACGTGCTGGACCGTTCACTCATCGATGATTTCCTCCGTTGCCGCCAGGATTCCTCCTCGAGTGCGCCAGGAGGCGCTCGGTGAGTGGGGGGTACTGTCATGTTTGTCATTTATTATCATGTCTTGTCCCTGTGCTCCCCATGCTATTCGTTTCCCTCTGCTGGTCTTATTTGGTTCTTTCCCTCCTTCTATCCCTCTCTCTCCCCCTCCCTCTCTCACTCTCTCGCTCTCTCTTCTCTCTATCGTTCCGTTCCTGCTCCCAGCTGTTCCTATTCCCCTAATCATCATTTAGTCTTCCCACACCTGTTCCCGATCCTTTCCCCTGATTAGAGTCCCTATTTATTCCTTTGTGATCCGTTCCTGTCCCGTCGGTTCCTTGTATTGTATTCACCATGCTGTGATTGCGTTTCGCCCTGTCCTGTCGTGTTTTTGCTGTGATTGTGTATCGCCCTGTCCTGTCGTGTTTTTTGCCTTCATCAGATGCTGCGTGTGAGCAGGTGTCTCTGTCGACTACGGCCTGCGCCTACCCGAAGCGACCTGCAGTCTGTGGCCGCTTCTCCAGTTATTTCCCCTCTACAAGTCTAGAGGATTTCTGTTATTCCCTGTTTGGACTTAAATAAACTCTGTTTCTGTTAAGTCGCTTTTGGGTCCTCTTTCACCTGCATGACAACTCTACTATACCACAATCCCATAACCTACAAAAAACCCAAGACAAAACACACCACATAAATAACCCATGTCAATATTTCTTGTAACCCAATATTGCTTGTGTAGAGAATATTTTTATTGTCAGTCATTTCCAAACAGGCTATAATTTCTTTAATTTGTGGTAGAATAGAAAATAAATGTATATATTTTATGTTTTTAGTGTAAACTATATGCTAGCTGTAATACTAGCCAAGGCATGCTAAGCAGCCTGTCATTTTTCTCCAAAACTTGTAGAAACATAATTTCCATCATAGTCATTTTTATCACAAAGTTACCTGTGTTGAAAATGACAGAACGTGGTGGAAATGACAAAAATCCATGATATTATAATGCTATATTCTAATGCTCCAAGGTGTGCGTGCACAAGTTGCAAACTTAAGTAGTATTTTTCTTTGTTTTTAGAAGATGTCACATAAGCAGCACAGAGGAAAGAAAATGAAATAAATGATCCTATACGATACCAGGAACATCTGCAAAAAGACAGGGAGAAATACTAGAAGAAAAAGAGAAGGGAGAAGTGAAATCTATCTCTGAGCTTACAAAGCCAGAACAAAGAAAAAGAGAAGACAATGGAAATGCAACCAAAACACACTTTAAATAGAACAGTTGCAATGGAGATCTACCTATCAGGCAACACACCACCTCAGTCACCAGATGACTTGCAGCCAGAACATGAGGCCACATACCTGCCCCTATCTCACCTGCCCGAGATGCACGCGTTGATACACCTTCCTCATCATCTGCAACAGGAATGAGAGGTTTGGAAGAGGTCGCTCAAAAACATAGAGATCTTTGCATGACAAATGTCAAACTTGATGAAACTTTACGGGAAGCTGAGAAATACCAAAAAAAGGTATGATCAACTGATGAAGAAAATAGAGAGACAAGATTCCCCAAAGACAAAACAGCAAATGACGGGAACTCTGAAGAACGTGACGAGGATTTTTATTCTTTCAAAATGCCATCATTGCAGAGTTAAAGCAAAAGTAATCAAAAAATGCTCAGTGCCAAGGACAAACAAATGGCTTCAAAAATGCTGAGGCAACATCCTGAGAAAGTATGGCCTGGTCAAAGCCGCAAACAGACTATTAGGATTTTCAGGTAAAAGCAATGAGGGCAAATGAAAACAGGCCAACAAGTCAATACTCCACAGGAAAAAGCAGTGGAACAGAGTTAGCACAGCCACAGAAGAGAAAATCTCTAGACTCTATGAACGTGATGACAACAGCAGAGCAACAACAGGGAAATAGGACACACTAACAAAAAAAGCAGAAGAGCTCCTTGACAATTCAGAACCTTTATCAAAAGTTTAAGAGGGAATATTCAGAGATTAAAATGTCATACTTTTAATTCTGCAAAAGATGTCCTTTTTGGGTTGTCAATCCAACAGTCCAGGATAGGGACACATGTCTCTGCAAAACCCACGCCAACCCCCAGTTCCTGGCGGACAAACTCCAGTATCACAAAGTGATCAGCTGCAGGTGCAATGAGAACCTTATTGAGTCTTTGTGCTGTGAGGACCTGAAGAAAGAGTGAATGTACAGAGCGTTCCCTTTGCCAAACAAAATAGCTGAAATATCTGACTCTGATGCTGGTGAGCAGACATGATGGTTTGAGTGGGGGGAAAAACTTGAGGCGAGAGAGGAAAAATACAGAGGGAAACATGGATAAGTTCACTGTGCATTTGACAGCAAAAGAGAAGGTGTGTGTCACACTGCAGATTCAACTGGAGGTTTTCTCCAAAGGATTGAAAGAGAAGCTGGGGAAACACGTGTACAACATTTGACACCAATACTACAAAACTGAGAGAATTAAAAGAGATTCTGCAGAAAGAGGAGATCATTGTGCATATTGATTTTGCAGAGAACAATCTGTGTAAATACACCAGTGAAATCCAGGCAGCACACTTTGGTGATTCTCACAAACAGGTGACCCGCCACACCTGTGTTGGATGTACCACAAATGATACCGTTTCACTTTTGTTCCCTGAGCTCTTCTATGACCCCTCTGCTATCTGCGCCCATCTCTCAAAAACACTGGCCTACTTCCTTGAGCTCTGCCCATTGGCTACTTTTGGAATCTTACTTTGTCTTATATTGATTACATGTTGAACAATGGTTGCTGTTCAAAATATTTGCAATAAAAACACCTTTTCCTGTGTGTTTTTTTCACACAGATGTCATTTCTGTCATGCGGGTGAAAGAGGACCCAAAAGCGACTTGGCGAAAACAGAGTCTTTAATCCAGTAAAGTGAATACAAACAAAAAAACACAACTTTCACTCGAAATGACGAGGACTAACTGGAGACTCGATCTTGAACAGCAGGTGAACAGCAGGTTGCCTCGGGAAGGCACTCGAACCAGACAGACTCAGACACCTGCTCACCACGCAGCATCTGAGGAAAACACGACACGACAGGGCGATACACAATCACAGCACGGTGAATTCTAAACAGGGAACCGACAGGACAGGAACGGAACACAAAGGAAGAAATAGGGACTCTAATCAGGGGAAAGGATCGGGAACAGGTGTGGGAAGACTAAATGATTGATTAGGGGAATAGGAACAGCTGGGAGCAGGAACGGAACGATAGAGAGAAGAGAGAGCGAGAGAGTGAGAGAGGGAGGGGGAGAGAGAGGGATAGAAAGAGGGAAAGAACCTAATAAGACCAGCAGAGGGAAACGAATAGAATGGGAAGCACAGGGACAAGACAAGATAATAAATGACAAAACATGACAGTACCCCCCACTCACCGAGCGCCTCCTGGCGCACTCGAGGAGGAATCCTGGCGGCAACGGAGGAAATCATCGATGAGTGAACGGTCCAGCACGTCCCGAGACGGAACCCAACTCCTCTCCTCAGGACCGTAACCCTCCCAATCCACTAAGTATTGGTGACCCCGTCCCGAGAACGCATGTCCATGATCTTATGTACCTTGTAAATAGGTGCGCTCTCGACAAGGACGGGAGGGGGAGGGAAGACGAACGGGGGTGCGAAGAAAGGGCTTGACACAGGAGACATGGAAGACAGGATGGACGCGACGAAGATGTCGCGGAAGAAGCAGTCGCACAGCGACAGGATTGACGACCTGGGAGACACGGAACGGACCAATGAACCGCGGAGTCAACTTACGAGAAGCTGTCGTAAGAGGAAGGTTGCGAGTGGAAAGCCACACTCTCTGGCCGCAACAATACCTTGGACTCTTAATCCTGCGTTTATTGGCGGCTCTCACAGTCTGTGCCCTGTAACGGCAAAGTGCAGACCTCACCCTCCTCCAGGTGCGCTCACAACGTTGGACAAACGCTTGAGCGGAGGGAACGCTGGACTCGGCAAGCTGGGATGAGAACAGAGGAGGCTGGTAACCCAGACTACTCTGAAACGGAGATAACCCGGTAGCAGACGAAGGAAGCGACCATTGTGAGCGTATTCTGCCCAGGGGAGCTGTTCTGCCCAAGACGCAGGGTTTCTGAAAGAAAGGCTGCGTAGTATGCGACCAATCGTCTGATTGGCCCTCTCTGCTTGACCGTTAGACTGGGGATGAAACCCGGAAGAGAGACTGACGGACGCACCAATCAAACGACAGAACTCCCTCCAAAACTGTGACGTGAATTGCGGGCCTCTGTCTGAAACGGCGTCTAACGGGAGGCCATGAATTCTGAATACATTCTCGATAATGATTTGTGCCGTCTCCTTAGCGGAAGGAAGTTTAGCGAGGGGAATGAAATGTGCCGCCTTAGAGAACCTATCGACAACCGTAAGAATCACAGTCTTCCCCGCAGACAAAGGCAGACCGGTAATGAAGTCTAGGGCGATGTGAGACCATGGTCGAGAAGGAATGGGGAGCGGTCTGAGACGACCGGCAGGAGGAGAGTTACCCGACTTAGTCTGCGCGCAGTCCGAACAAGCAGCCACGAAACGGCGCGTGTCACGCTCCTGAGTCGGCCACCAAAAGCGCTGGCGAATAGACGCAAGAGTGCCTCGAACACCGGGATGACCAGCTAACTTGGCAGAGTGAGCCCACTGAAGAACAGCCAGACGAGTGGAAACAGGAACGAAAAGGAGGTTACTAGGACAAGCGCGCGGCGACGCAGTGTGCGTGAGTGCTTGCTTAACCTGTCTTTCAATTCCCCAGACTGTTAACCCGACAACACGCCCATAAGGAAGAATCCCCTCGGGATCAGTAGAAGCCACAGAAGAACTAAACAGACGGGATAAGGCATCAGGCTTGGTGTTCTTGCTACCCGGACGGTAAGAAATCACAAACTCGAAACGAGCGAAAAACAACGCCCAACGAGCTTGACGGGCATTAAGTCGTTTGGCAGAACGGATGTACTCAAGGTTCTTATGGTCTGTCCAAACGACAAAAGGAACGGTCGCCCCCTCCAACCACTGTCGCCATTCGCCTAGGGCTAAGCGGATGGCGAGCAGTTCACGGTTACCCACATCATAGTTGCGCTCAGATGGCGACAGGCGATGAGAAAAATAAGCGCAAGGATGAACCTTATCGTCAGACTGGAAGCGCAGGGATAGAATGGCTCCCACGCCTACCTCTGAAGCGTCAACCTCGACAATGAATTGTCTAGTGACGTCAGGAGTAACGAGGATAGGAGCGGACGTAAAACGTTCTTTTAGAAGATCAAAAGCTCCCTGGGCGGAACCGGACCACTTAAAACACGTCTTGACAGAAGTAAGAGCTGTGAGAGGGGCAGCAACTTGACCGAAATTACGAATGAAACGCCGATAGAAATTAGCGAAACCTAAAAAGCGCTGCAACTCGACACGTGACCTTGGAACGGGCCAATCACTGACAGCTTGGACCTTAGCGGAATCCATCTGAATGCCTTCAGCGGAAATAACGGAACCGAGAAAAGTAACGGAGGAGACATGAAAAGAGCACTTCTCAGACTTTACGTAGAGACAATTCTCTAAAAGGCGCTGTAGGACACGTCGAACGTGCTGAACATGAATCTCGAGTGACGGAGAAAAAATCAGGATATCGTCAAGATAGACAAAAACAAAGATGTTCAGCATGTCTCTCAGAACATCATTAACTAATGCCTGAAAAACAGCTGGCGCATTGGCGAGACCAAACGGCAGAACCCGGTACTCAAAATGCCCTAACGGAGTGTTAAACGCCGTTTTCCACTCGTCCCCCTCTCTGATGCGCACGAGATGGTAAGCGTTACGAAGGTCCAACTTAGTAAAGCACCTGGCTCCCTGCAGAATCTCGAAGGCTGATGACATAAGGGGAAGCGGATAACGATTCTTAACCGTTATGTCATTCAGCCTCGATAATCCACGCAGGGGCGCAGAGTACCGTCCTTCTTCTTAACAAAAAGAACCCCGCCCCGGCCGGAGAGGAAGAAGGCACTATGGTACCGGCGTCAAGAGACACAGACAAATAATCCTCGAGAGCCTTACGTTCGGGAGCCGACAGAGAGTATAGTCTACCCCGAGAAGGAGTGGTCCCCGGAAGGAGATCAATACCACAATCATACGACCGGTGAGGAGGAAGGGAGTTGGCTCGGGACCGACTGAAGACCGTGCGCAGATCATGATATTCCTCCGGCACTCCTGTCAAATCGCCAGGTTCCTCCTGAGAAGTAGGGACAGAAGAAACGGGAGGGATGGCAGACATTAAACACTTCACATGACAAGAAACGTTCCAGGATAGGATAGAATTACTAGACCAATTAATAGAAGGATTATGACATACTAGCCAGGGATGACCCAAAACAACAGGTGTAAACGGTGAACGAAAAATCAAAAAAGAAATAGTCTCACTGTGGTTACCAGATACTGTGAGGGTTAAAGGTAGTGTCTCAAATCTGATACTGGGAAGATGACTACCATCTAAGGCGAACATGGTCGTAGGCTTATCTAACTCTCTGAAAGGAATGTCATGTTTCCGAACCCATGCTTCGTCCATGAAACAACCCTCAGCCCCAGAGTCTATCAAGGCACTACATGTAGCACCCGAACCGGTCCAGCGTAGATGGACCGACAAAGTAGTACAGGATCTTGATGGAGAGACTTGAGTAGTTGCGCTCACCTGTAGCCCTCCGCTTACAGATGAGCTCTGGCCTTTACTGGACATGAATTAACAAAATGTCCAGCAACTCCGCAATAGAGGCACAGGCGGTTGGTGATCCTCCGTTCCCTCTCCTTAGTCGAGATGCGAATCCCTCCCAGCTGCATGGGCTCAGACTCTGAGCCAGAGGAGGGAGATGGTTGCGATGCGGAGCAGGGAAACACCGTTGATGCGAGCTCTCTTCCACGAGCCCGGTGACGAAGATCTACCCGTCGTTCTATGCGGATGGCGAGAGCAATCAAAGAGTCCACATCTGAAGGAACCTCCCGGGAGAGAATCTCATCCTTAACCACTGCGTGGAGTCCCTCCAGAAAACGAGCGAGCAGCGCCGGCTCGTTCCACTCACTAGAGGCAGCAAGAGTGCGAAACTCAATAGAATAATCCGTTATGGACCGTTCACCTTGGCATAAGGAAGCCAGGGCCCTAGAAGCCTCCCTACCAAAAACTGAACGGTCAAAAACCCGAATCATCTCCTCTTTAAAGTTCTGGAACTTGTTAGAGCAATCAGCCCTTGCCTCCCAGATAGCTGTGCCCCATTCTCGAGCCCGGCCAGTAAGGAGTGAAATGACGTAAGCAACCCGAGCTCTCTCTCTAGAGTATGTGTTGGGTTGGAGAGAGAACACAATCTCACACTGCGTGAGAAAGGAGCGGCACTCAGTGGGCTGCCCGGAGTAGCAAGGTGGGTTATTAACCCTAGGTTCTGGAGGCTCGACAGGCCAGGAAGTAACAGGTGGCACGAGACGTAGACTCTGGAACTGTCCAGAGAGGTCGGAAACCTGAGCGGCCAGGTTCTCCACGGCATGGCGAGCAGCAGACAATTCCTGCTCGTGTCTGCCGAGCATGGCTCCTTGGATCTCGACGGCAGTGTAACGAGCGTCTGAAGTCGCTGGGTCCATTCCTTGGTCGGTTCCTTCTGTCATGCGGGTGAAAGAGGACCCAAAAGCGACTTGGCGAAAACAGAGTCTTTAATCCAGTAAAGTGAATACAAACAAAAAAACACAACTTTCACTCGAAATGACGAGGACTAACTGGAGACTCGATCTTGAACAGCAGGTGAACAGCAGGTTGCCTCGGGAAGGCACTCGAACCAGACAGACTCAGACACCTGCTCACCACGCAGCATCTGAGGAAAACACGACACGACAGGGCGATACACAATCACAGCACGGTGAATTCTAAACAGGGAACCGACAGGACAGGAACGGAACACAAAGGAAGAAATAGGGACTCTAATCAGGGGAAAGGATCGGGAACAGGTGTGGGAAGACTAAATGATTGATTAGGGGAATAGGAACAGCTGGGAGCAGGAACGGAACGATAGAGAGAAGAGAGAGCGAGAGAGTGAGAGAGGGAGGGGGAGAGAGAGGGATAGAAAGAGGGAAAGAACCTAATAAGACCAGCAGAGGGAAACGAATAGAATGGGAAGCACAGGGACAAGACAAGATAATAAATGACAAAACATGACAATTTCCACCCTGCCCATTTGTTTTGAGGTTAATTAGTATATTATGTGTAATTGACATTGATTGATTTGTTTTAGTTAGGGGAATCATATGGCTGTTATCATAATCTCACAAAAAGGTTGGGTGGAAATATAATATTTTTCATGATAAATTAATGTTTTCTGCTGTCACAAAGGCAAGTTTATACATTCAGGCGTCGTGTTGATTTATTAATATAGGAAAACATTCACAATCACTTAAAATAATATTCAAATACAAGTTCATGTAATTAATTGTATTATATTTCATTTTCAACTCTAATTGATGTTTAATGACGTGATGTAAATGATATTTGTCTATGGCTGTCTGAGAAAAATGCTAAAAATATATACATTCCCTGAATAGGACAATTGCAGCCATTATCAGATATTTTTTCTGGACAAATCAAAGATGATTATAATACTGGTAAAATGGTGTTTCAATAAGCTTTCATTTCTGAATGCTTGCAGGGCCAAAGTGTCATGCAGGTGAAAGAGGACCCAAAAGCGACTTAACAGAAACAGAGTTTATTCAAGTCCAAACAGAAAACGACAAATCCTGAATCCTTAACAGGAAATGTCCAAACAGGGAATAACAGAAATCCTCTAGTCTGTAGAGGGGAATAACAGGAGAAGCGGCCACAGACTGCAGGTCGCTTCGGGTAGGCGCAGGCCGTAGCTGACAGAGACACCTGCTCACACGCAGCATCTGATGAAGGCAAAAACACGACAGGACAGGGCGATACACAATCACAGCACGGTGAATTCTAAACAAGGAACCGACAGGACAGGAACGGAACACAAAGGAAGAAATAGGGACTCTAATCAGGGGAAAGGATCGGGAACAGGTGTGGGAAGACTAAATGATGATTAGGGGAATAGGAACAGCTGGGAGCAGGAACGGAACGATAGAGAGAAGAGAGAGCGAGAGAGTGAGAGAGGGAGGGGAGAGAGAGGGATAGAAAGAGGGAAAGAACCTAATAAGACCAGCAGAGGGAAACGAATAGAATGGGGAGCACAGGGACAAGACATGATAATAAATGACAAACATGACAGTACCCCCCACTCACCGAGCGCCTCCTGGCGCACTCGAGGAGGAATCCTGGCGGCAACGGAGGAAATCATCGATGAGTGAACGGTCCAGCACGTCCCGAGACGGAACCCAACTCCTCTCCTCAGGACCGTAACCCTCCCAATCCACTAAGTATTGGTGACCCCGTCCCCGAGAACGCATGTCCATGATCTTATGTACCTTGTAAATAGGTGCGCTCTCGACAAGGACGGGAGGGGGGAGGGAAGACGAACGGGGGTGCGAAGAAAGGGCTTAACACAGGAGACATGGAAGACAGGATGGACGCGACGAAGATGTCGCGGAAGAAGCAGTCGCACAGCGACAGGATTGACGACCTGGGAGACACGGAACGGACCAATGAACCGCGGAGTCAACTTACGAGAAGCTGTCGTAAGAGGAAGGTTGCGAGTGGAAAGCCACACTCTCTGGCCGCAACAATACCTTGGACTCTTAATCCTGCGTTTATTGGCGGCTCTCACCGTCTGTGCCCTGTAACGGCAAAGTGCAGACCTCACCCTCCTCCAGGTGCGCTCACAACGTTGGACAAACGCTTGAGCGGAGGGAACGCTGGACTCGGCAAGCTGGGATGAGAACAGAGGAGGCTGGTAACCCAGACTACTCTGAAACGGAGATAACCCGGTAGCAGACGAAGGAAGCGAATTGTGAGCGTATTCTGCCCAGGGGAGCTGTTCTGCCCAAGACGCAGGGTTTCTGAAAGAAAGGCTGCGTAGTATGCGACCAATCGTCTGATTGGCCCTCTCTGCTTGACCGTTAGACTGGGGATGAAACCCGGAAGAGAGACTGACGGACGCACCAATCAAACGACAGAACTCCCTCCAAAACTGTGACGTGAATTGCGGGCCTCTGTCTGAAACGGCGTCTAACGGGAGGCCATGAATTCTGAATACATTCTCAATAATGATTTGTGCCGTCTCCTTAGCGGAAGAAAGTTTAGCGAGGGGAATGAAATGTGCCGCCTTAGAGAACCTATCGACAACCGTAAGAATCACAGTCTTCCCCGCAGACAAAGGCAGACCGGTAATGAAGTCTAAGGCGATGTGAGACCATGGTCGAGAAGGAATGGGGAGCGGTCTGAGACGACCGGCAGGAGGAGAGTTACCCGACTTAGTCTGCGCGCAGTCCGAACAAGCAGCCACGAAACGGCGCGTGTCACGCTCCTGAGTCGGCCACCAAAAGCGCTGGCGAATAGACGCAAGAGTGCCTCGAACACCGGGATGACCAGCTAACTTGGCAGAGTGAGCCCACTGAAGAACAGCCAGACGAGTGGAAACAGGGACGAAAAGGAGGTTACTAGGACAAGCGCGCGGCGACGCAGTGTGCGTGAGTGCTTGCTTAACCTGTCTTTCAATTCCCCAGACTGTTAACCCGACAACACGCCCATAAGGAAGAATCCCCTCGGGATCAGTAGAAGCCACAGAAGAACTAAACAGACGGGATAAGGCATCAGGCTTGGTGTTCTTGCTACCCGGACGGTAAGAAATCACAAACTCGAAACGAGCGAAAAACAACGCCCAACGAGCTTGACGGGCATTAAGTCGTTTGGCAGAACGGATGTACTCAAGGTTCTTATGGTCTGTCCAAACGACAAAAGGAACGGTCGCCCCCTCCAACCACTGTCGCCATTCGCCTAGGGCTAAGCGGATGGCGAGCAGTTCACGGTTACCCACATCATAGTTGCGCTCAGATGGCGACAGGCGATGAGAAAAATAAGCGCAAGGATGAACCTTATCGTCAGACTGGAAGCGCTGGGATAGAATGGCTCCCACGCCTACCTCTGAAGCGTCAACCTCGACAATGAATTGTCTAGTGACGTCAGGAGTAACGAGGATAGGAGCGGACGTAAAACGTTCTTTTAGAAGATCAAAAGCTCCCTGGGCGGAACCGGACCACTTAAAACACGTCTTGACAGAAGTAAGAGCTGTGAGAGGGGCAGCAACTTGACCGAAATTACGAATGAAACGCCGATAGAAATTAGCGAAACCTAAAAAGCGCTGCAACTCGACACGTGACCTTGGAACGGGCCAATCACTGACAGCTTGGACCTTAGCGGAATCCATCTGAATGCCTTCAGCGGAAATAACGGAACCGAGAAAAGTAACGGAGGAGACATGAAAAGAGCACTTCTCAGCCTTTACGTAGAGACAATTCTCTAAAAGGCGCTGTAGAACACGTCGAACGTGCTGAACATGAATCTCGAGTGACGGAGAAAAAATCAGGATATCGTCAAGATAGACAAAAACAAAGATGTTCAGCATGTCTCTCAGAACATCATTAACTAATGCCTGAAAAACAGCTGGCGCATTGGCGAGACCGAACGGCAGAACCCGGTACTCAAAATGCCCTAACGGAGTGTTAAACGCCGTTTTCCACTCGTCCCCCTCTCTGATGCGCACGAGATGGTAAGCGTTACGAAGGTCCAACTTAGTAAAGCACCTGGCTCCCTGCAGAATCTCGAAGGCTGATGACATAAGGGGAAGCGGATAACGATTCTTAACCGTTATGTCATTCAGCCCTCGATAATCCACGCAGGGGCGCAGAGTACCGTCCTTCTTCTTAACAAAAAAGAACCCCGCCCCGGCCGGAGAGGAAGAAGGCACTATGGTACCGGCGTCAAGAGACACAGACAAATAATCCTCGAGAGCCTTACGTTCGGGAGCCGACAGAGAGTATAGTCTACCTCGAGGAGGAGTGGTCCCCGGAAGGAGATCAATACTACAATCATACGACCGGTGAGGAGGAAGGGAGTTGGCTCGGGACCGACTGAAGACCGTGCGCAGATCATGATATTCCTCCGGCACTCCTGTCAAATCGCCAGGTTCCTCCTGAGAAGTAGGGACAGAAGAAACGGGAGGGATGGCAGACATTAAACACTTCACATGACAAGAAACGTTCCAGGATAGGATAGAATTACTAGACCAATTAATAGAAGGATTATGACATACTAGCCAGGGATGACCCAAAACAACAGGTGTAAACGGTGAACGGAAAATCAAAAAAGAAATAGTCTCACTGTGGTTACCAGATACTGTGAGGGTTAAAGGTAGTGTCTCAAATCTGATACTGGGAAGATGACTACCATCTAAGGCGAACATGGGCGTAGGCTTCTCTAACTCTCTGAAAGGAATGTCATGTTTCCGAACCCATGCTTCGTCCATGAAACAACCCTCAGCCCCAGAGTCTATCAAGGCACTACATGTAGCACCCGAACCGGTCCAGCGTAGATGGACCGACAAAGTAGTACAGGATCTTGATGGAGAGACTTGAGTAGTTGCGCTCACCTGTAGCCCTCCGCTTACAGATGAGCTCTGGCTTTTACTGGACATGAATTAACAAAATGTCCAGCAAATCCGCAATAGAGGCACAGGCGGTTGGTGATCCTCCGTTCCCTCTCCTTAGTCGAGATGCGATTCCCTCCCAGCTGCATGGGCTCAGTCTCAAAGCCAGAGGAGGGAGATGGTTGCGATGCGGAGCAGGGAAACACCGTTGATGCGAGCTCTCTTCCACGAGCCCGGTGACGAAGATCTACCCGTCGTTCTATGCGGATGGCGAGAGCAATCAAAGAGTCCACATCTGAAGGAACCTCCCGGGAGAGAATCTCATCCTTAACCACTGCGTGGAGTCCCTCCAGAAAACGAGCGAGCAGCGCCGGCTCGTTCCACTCACTAGAGGCAGCAAGAGTGCGAAACTCAATAGAATAATCCGTTATGGACCGTTCACCTTGGCATAAGGAAGCCAGGGCCCTAGAAGCCTCCCCACCAAAAACTGAACGGTCAAAAACCCGAATCATCTCCTCTTTAAAGTTCTGGAACTTGTTAGAGCAATCAGCCCTTGCCTCCCAGATAGCTGTGCCCCATTCTCGAGCCCGGCCAGTAAGGAGTGAAATGACGTAAGCAACCCGAGCTCTCTCTCTAGAGTATGTGTTGGGTTGGAGAGAGAACACAATCTCACACTGCGTGAGAAAGGAGCGGCACTCAGTGGGCTGCCCGGAGTAGCAAGGTGGGTTATTAACCCTAGGTTCTGGAGGCTCGGCAGGCCAGGAAGTAACAGGTGGCACGAGACGTAGACTCTGGAACTGTCCAGAGAGGTCGGAAACCTGAGCGGCCAGGTTCTCCACGGCATGGCGAGCAGCAGACAATTCCTGCTCGTGTCTGCCGAGCATGGCTCCTTGGATCTCGACGGCAGTGTAACGAGCGTCTGAAGTCGCTGGGTCCATTCCTTGGTCGGTTCCTTCTGTCATGCAGGTGAAAGAGGACCCAAAAGCGACTTGGCGAAAACAGAGTCTTTAATCCAGTAAAGTAAATACAAACAAAAAACACAACTTTCACTCGAAATGACGAGGACAAACTGGAGACTCGATCTTGAACAGCAGGTGAACAGCAGGTTGCCTCGGGAAGGCACTTGAACCAGACAGACTCAGACACCTGCTCACCACGCAGCATCTGAGGAAAACACGACACGACAGGGCGATACACAAACACAGCACGGTGAATTCTAGACAAGGAACCGACAGGACAGGAACGGAACACAAAGGAAGAAATAGGGACTCTAATCAGGGGAAAGGATCGGGAACAGGTGTGGGAAGACTAAATGATTGATTAGGGGAATAGGAACAGCTGGGAGCAGGAACGGAACGATAGAGAGAAGAGAGAGCGAGAGAGTGAGAGAGGGAGGGGGAGAGAGAGGGATAGAAAGAGGGAAAGAACCTAATAAGACCAGCAGAGGGAAACGAATAGAATGGGAAGCACAGGGACAAGACAAGATAATAAATGACAAAACATGACAACTTACACACTTACACCTTACCCACAATGTAATCTGTAGAGACAAATGCTATACCGTCTCTCTGGTTGTTGGTCATAATCAGTAAGATATATTATTTGCAGAGCAAATCAGATTTTCTTTCTGCTTGATAAGTGTCTCAAACTGTAAATGCTGTATCCCCGTCTGTATTCATTGATCATTTCCTTTTCCGCAATAAGTTACAATGTACTCACAAGAGTAACCCTAATCCTAACCTCAGCCCCAAACCTTAACCTTAACCCTCTTTTACAAAGGTCCGTAGAGTAAGTACAGTGTAACACTGAGTAGTTACAATAGTACTATTTATACCACACCGTCTGGAATACAGGAACAATTGCACGTTTTTCTCACCTATTCTAATATTCTGTGTCTAGTGATTGACCTACAATGGCACCTCGTTCAGAATCGGGTCTGCTGCTGAAAACTCTGATGAAGCTGGGCAAAACTGATCTGAAGACTTTTCAGTGGCACCTGATCAAGGGTGATGTGTTGGATGGCTTCTGCTCCATCCCAAAGGCCGAGTTGGAGTCTGCTGACAGGGAGGACACTGTGGATAAAATGGTGGACACTTACATGGCAAAGGGTGCTGTGGAGATCACACTGGCGATTCTGAAGGAGATTAGACAAGTACATCTTGCCATGGAGTTAAATAATGAGTACACAGGTAATACATCAGGTTTGAAGATATATGTATTCCCTGTCTAAAAACAGGTTCAAAGCTGTACATTATGATAGGAAGGGCCTATCCATTGGATCTGATTCTCAAACTGCACTTATGTTTTTTTCTGGCAGAACAATGTAAACCATTATGAAGGAGAAATGCAGTTAAATGTTATTCTCTCTCTCTCTCTCTCTCTCTCTCTCTCTCTCTCTCTCTCTCTCTCTCTCTCTCTCTCTCTCTCTCTCTCTCTCTCTCTCTCTCTCTCTCTCTCTCTCTCTCTCTCTCTCTCTCTCTCTTTCTCTCTCTCTCTCTCTCGCTCTCTCTCGCTCTCTCTCTCTCGCTCTCTCTCTCTCGCTCTCTCTCTCTCTCTCTCTCTCTCTCTCTCTCTCTCTCTCTCTCTCTCTCTCTCTCTCTCTCTCTCTCTCTCTCTCTCTCTCTCTCTCTCTCTCTCTCTCTCTCTCTTCTCTCTCCTCTCTCTCTCTTCTCTCTCTATCTCTCTCTCTCTTCTCTCTCTCTAGCTCGAGGTCAAGGCCAAGTTGGGGAAGCAGGTGCAGGGAGGGGATCTTCTGCTGTCCAACCCATCACAATCTCAGCTCAGAGTGGGGCCGTTGTCTTTTCTCCCATAATGACTGGTAACACTGTTGGTGGATCAATCCAGTTCCCTACAGGTAATGATGGGCAATATAAAATACACAATCATCACAAATGATGATCCACTGATAATTGCACACATATAAGATATGAATTCAAATAGTGTTCAATTAAACATAAATAGATCTCACTCAATCATCTTAATCGCAGCAGCTGGCACATAGGAGAGCACAAATGATCTCCACTTAATTTATCTGCATGAATTGATATACCTTCTCTGTTCTTGCAGGCTCTGCAGCATTCCAAAATCCCAGGCCCTGAAAGAAGAAGACCCATTTCTGATGTCAGACCTGGAGGGATTAACCACCTCCTAATACACTGCCATATCCATAATTGGCTACTTCATTCAGTTATAAATGTTTAATAAATCATGCAAATTATCATAGTTTTCTACATAATTGTATTCAATTTTTTTTTTAATATAATAATTTTACAACATGAATTAAAAAATACATTCCAATGAAATTGGCTTTATGTGTCATATCATGTCTCTATTGAACAA
Source organism: Oncorhynchus gorbuscha (assembly GCF_021184085.1). Classification (NCBI taxonomy): domain Eukaryota; kingdom Metazoa; phylum Chordata; class Actinopteri; order Salmoniformes; family Salmonidae; genus Oncorhynchus; species Oncorhynchus gorbuscha. The sequence goes on from NC_060192.1 coordinate 20,349,393, forward strand.
GGTTTTTTTTTTTTACCTTTACCTTTATGTTCTTGTTTGTGGCACTGGAGGGATGTAGAGGAAGTGTGGATTCAGTTCCGGCCATTAGTATGAGCCCGTCCTCCCCAAATTAAGGTGCCACTGGCCACCTGTGGTTTCCACAGAGGCAGGGCAACTCTCAGGTAAGAGACCTCTACCCCTTTAAAGTTTGTGAGCAGGCCCTCTTATAAAATCTCAACCATTTTTAAGAAGCAAATAAAGGATCATCTTTGGTGACATTACAATCCCACTCTGCATATAATTGACCCCCATTTCACATCACTGTCAGTGATTAAGAGCCAGTGCCCTGATTCAGCCACAAGATGGCAGTCTTGTCCGCAATGTTGAGCCTGGCAGTAGGAAGGGCTGCAGTATCAGCAAGTTCAGAGCTGGGAGGTTACTTGTTGAATATTGAGATGATTTACTTTGTGACCTTTGAGTGATGACCTCTCCTGGTCAATATAACTGGCCATATTGATTGCCATGGGGGACATTTAGGGCCCGTTCCATCATAGACGTGGGAGGAGCAGGCAGAGAGACTTGGCACCCCTTCAAAATGGGATGAAGACCTACGTACTCAATATCCGTTCATCACATGCACATGGTCTAGTGACGTCCTAACCTGGCACTTTAGTGAACCCACTGTTCTACCATACCTGTCAACGACTACATGGAGATGACATTTCATGGGACAGGCTATTGAGAATAGCATAGCTGTTATCATCAATAGGCTACTGCAGGCGTGAGAGTGTAGTCAGCTGTTTTCTCTCAACCTGATGATAACCTAGTGACAGACGGGCGACCTGCAGCTTCTGCTTTCTGCCTGTGTGGGAAGATGCAGGACTGTTTAATACGAGCGAGGGGGCAGGCAGGAGGGGGAAATGGAGGTAGGGAGTGAAAGAGAAGGGAGAAGGGGGGATGAGAGAAAGCGAGTCCTCATTAATGTTTTATTTATTTATGTTAGAGGCATAGAGAGGAGAGCGCTGATAGGCAGCTACTCCCCTGGCAGCAACAGGAGCAGAGAGGATCCTGGGAGACTTGCAACAATAATATAAATCTTATGGACATGTGGGGAAAGTATCAATGGAAATGTCTGTTCTAAATTATGGTGATTGTAGGAAACTCTTCAAGCTTCCAAACTCTTCAAGCTATATTCCCGGTGAAGGCATAATGCTCCGGGGCGGACGGTGAAGTCGCTTATCAGCCCGCTCATGGGTAATCACTTTAACGTGCGTGTCGTCTGCAAGTCACTCTCCACTTTCTCCCTGTTTATTAGCAAGTCTGTGGCGCCACACAACTGACAACTAAATTCTGCTTCAAAAATGGGTAAAAAAAATATAAAATAAGTAAAAATAAAATGGGATTTGAAATGGCTTTGCTGTGCTGTCATCCTCGTTATTTGTAAGATTTCCTGTCTAATGATGGTTAATAATAGAGGCACATCATGCTAGGAGTACTGCTCACCATCCACAGCCCCTGCAAACTACCTCCATTACTCTAATATGTAGAGGTACTATTTGTAGTGGTACACACACTGGACAGTTTCCACTCTCAGTCAATGTTGTGCTAGGTCAGCTCAGTACCCTCCAGTTCTATAGTCCCTCTATTTACATTGCCTTCACATGCAGTAGTGATTTTATAGATGTGATCTTAATATTGCATTCTGCGTGATGGATTTGCTGTCTGTGACAGGTAAAGCAGTACTGTAAGGTCCCACTGGGTACAGACATCCGTTCAACGTCTATTTTTGATTTACATTTGGTTGAAATGTCAACTAACCTAAATTCAGTGTGAAATCAACAAAACATTTCACCATGACATTGGATATAGATTAAAGTGTGAAAAAAGACAACATTCATTTACATGGATTACTTTTCGCAAATCCAATCAGTTTTCCACATTTTTTTGTTGTTGATGTTGAAATGACGTGGAAACAACGTTGATTCAACCAGTTTTTGCCTAGTGGGGTGTGTGTGAGAGTGAAGCGTGACTGTGTGTGTATGATATAATGTGTGTGTGTGTGTGTGAGAGTGAAGCGTGACTGTGTGTGCGCCTATTTGTTCAACAGCGTGTGTGTTTCTGAGTAATGTACAGTACGTGGGAGTACGCCTGTGTGTGTATGATATAATGTGTGTGTGTGTGTGTGAGAGAACGAGGGAGCACATGTGAATTCATGCCCCTCAACACTCACACAGTTGTTTCTTTCATTGTGCAAAGCTTGCGTCACAACCCATATACAAGCCTCTCACTTCTCTCTCTGCCATGGCCACAGGCTAGAGCAGAGTTACAGTTGAAGCCTTTTAATTATGCTCGTCAGTGTGTGCTAGTCGGGATCAGGCCTGCCTGCCTGTGGGTACATTAATCACATTGCTCTCAACTGACTCCAGACCAGTCCTATCTTGTGTAGAAAGATAGCTTTACATACGACAAGTGGGGAGACAGGTATATCTTCCATATCAAAATATTGCTTTTGGCACTTGGGTGCACAGAACACAACCTCTTTGTCTCTGTCCCAGACCTGGTATTCAGGTGTAAAGTGGTGTTTTTAGAGGTAATAATTATATAGTATCTGTTTCTCTAAGAAGTTAAATAATGTGCTTGCCACTGATTAGATTTTTTCCCAGCATGAATTTGTAATGTAGTTAATGTCTTTCCTTTCTATTTGATTGTTATGGAAAACCACTGGAGGGGAGCAACGGTGACCAATCTACCACAGAACATGTATGTCCTCATAGGTTCTCATACTGTGTTGCTGGGAGTCGACCCCGGGGGATGTCCGTCTCACGACACCCATGTTTGACTTAGGTATGGAGTGGACCCACTCTCTTATGCCCTCTAGTCCCCCCTTTTCTCTCTCTTGCTCTCTCGCTCACTCTCTCTCTCTCTCTGTCTATATATCGTTTTCTCTATCTTTCCTGTCTCTCTCTCTCTCTGTCTTTTACTCTCTCTATCTATCTCTATATATACAGTTGAAGTCGGAAGTTTACATACACCTTAGCCAAATACATTTAAACTCAGTTTTTCACAATTCCTGACATTTAACCCTTGTAAAAATGCCCTGTCTTAGGTCAGTTAGGATCACCACTTTATTTTAAGAATGTGAAATGTCAGAATAATAGTAGAGATAATTATTTATTTCAGATTTTATTTCTTTCATCACATTCCCAGGGGTAAGATGTGCACATACACTCAATTAGTATTTGGTAGCATTGCCATTAAATTGTTTAACTTTGGTCAAATGTTTTGGGTAGCCTTCCACAAGCTTCCCACAATAAATTGGGTGAATTTTTGCCCATTCCTCCTGACAGAGCTGGTGTAACTGAGTCAGGTTTGTAGGCTTCCTTGCTCGCACACGCTTTTTCAGTTCTGCCCACACATTTTCTATAGGACTGAGGTCGGGGCTTTGTGATGGCCACTCCAATACCTTGACTTTGTTGTCCTTATGCATTTTGCCACAATTCTGGAAGTATGCTTGGGGTCATTGTCCATTTGGAAGACCCATTTGCGACCAAGCTTTAACTTCCTGACTGTTGTCTTGAGATGTTGCTACAATATAGCCACATCATTTTCCTCCTCATGATGCCATCTATTTTGTGAAGTGCACCAGTCCCTCCTGCAGCAAAGCACCCCCCACACCATGATGCTGCCACCCCCGTGCTTCACGGTTGGGATGGTGTTCTTCGGCTTTCAAGCCTCACCCTTTTTCCTCTAAACATAACGATGGTCATTATGGCCAAACAGTTCTATTTTTGTTTCATCCGACCAGAGGACATTTCTCCAACAAGTACAATCTTTGTCCCCATGTGCAGTTGCAAACCGTAGTCTGGCTTTTTTATGCCGGTTTTGGAGCAGTGGCTTCTTCCTTGCTGAGCGTTCTTTCAGGTTATGTCGATATAGGACTTGTTTTACTGTGGATAGAGATACTTTTGTACCTGTTTCCTCCAGCATCTTCATCTTGTTGTTCTGGGATTGATTGTGTATGTAAACGTCTGACGTCAACTGTATATTTCTCTCACTCTCTCGATTCTATTCAGTTTCAATTCAAGGGGTTTTATTGGCATGAGAAACATATGTTTACATTGCCAAAGCAAGTGAAATGGATAAACAATAGTGACAACATAAATGCACATATAAACAGTAAATATTACACTCACAAGTTACAACAGAATAAAGACATTTCAAATGTCATATTATGTCTATATACTGTGTTGTAACAATGTGCAAATAGTACCAAAATCCACAATGGTGTTTGTTCTTCACTGGTTGCCCTTTTCTTGTGGCAACTCTCTGTCTTTCTCTCTCTCCTTCTCATGTATAGATGATATGTGCCTTGAGTGTATAGATGTCTGGGTCATTCAAGCGCTCCGGAATGTGTCCCTCTCACATGGCATTACGGTATATAGAGACTATACAGTCTGTGCAGTCTTCTGGGCTTTCCCCGAGACTACCACTTTACTAAAATCCCTGGACCTGCTCAAAGAGACAAACATCATTTGAAGAGCTAAAACGTTTTTTTTTACATACAGCTCCTTGGAAAAAAAACGAAATGAAAAAAACTAAATACTATTTCAAATACATTTAAACACCTGAACATGCAAGCACAACTGCTATTATATTTAACAACTTTAGATACCTTTCAATAAATAAACCCATTTGATGTGTTGATAAGCGCACGTTAATTTATTGCTTTCAATCATGTGTCTTCATCAATGGTCATCATGGTAAATAGTTTGAGAGATTTCCTCTCCATACTTAGCAGCACCATCATGGGCATTCATATCCAGCATAACCTTTACATAACAAAACACTATCTGTCAGTTTGTTGCCAGGTCCACGAATCAATTGGATATGTTTGTGAATGAGGAGTTTACACAGAGTGGAAGCCATTGTGTGTTAGCATGCCGCAAGCATGGCAGCATCCCTCTCTGTATCCTTTTCTGTGTCTGACTCTATCTTCCTCTATCTTCCTCTATCTTCCTCTATCTTCTGAATGATGCTCCAGTGGAAAAAGGTCAGTGAGAATACTACTCTAATTGGCATTCCTCTTTTTAAGGATAGCTATGGAAAAACACATGTTGGGTGTCTATCACCAATCCCTTGGTCTCCAGGACCTGTGTGGTGGCACACTGCTTGCAAACCTGGCAGGCCCCATGGCTGAAGGTTGTGTTACTGCTGCACTCAGTCCAGATTTAGTTAGCGCTTTTTCACCTCTGCCATATCAAGAACGGAGCCTGACATGTGAGAAAATCAAATAAAGACTTGGCATCTGTGTTACAATTTCAGCCACAGATGAAAGGAGAATGCATTGTACTGATATCAAATGTGTTTTATTTTAACGTCTAATCACACAATACGAGTTTTAACATGAAGCAGGGAAAGGATGTTTTTCAGTATCTATGCAATACTATCAATGGTATGTCAGGGAGTTGTGTGTTTGAGAGACATACTAATGCTGTAACATAATGCAAATACCAGACATAGATTTTGAGGCAGTCAGGCAGGCTCCCTCCCCAAAGTCAACTCCTGCATGTTGACTTTTCTGTGAAGCACAGAACATGAATATGCTCCATAACATTTATAGCATTAAGTATGCCGTCATACATTATGAAAATGTAAGGAAATGTACATGTCCTAGACATCTATGAGGTCCCTTTTCAAAAGTGCCCTTGATACAATCTCTGCGATAAACAGTCTTGTGCAACCCTCCGACAGCCGCCCCAACTATTGATGAATGGGCCGCTGACAGGTGGTTACGTGACTCAGCGCAGCGTCTCCCACAGTGTTATCTGCACCAGTGGAACTGGTTGTCATCCATCATCCCTCTGGTTGAATGGCAAGACCCGGTCCTTACTAGGCTGGGAGGCCCATCATCACTGCTCCAGGAGTAAGGACAGTCCAATAGCACCGAGACCGAGAACCAGCAGCTCTGCAGTAAGACGGGACACGGTCCCCCCAAGAACAATAACGGAGATCAGCCTGTTGATCTGTTATTATGGGTGGTTGTCGCCTTCTTCCTCACGGATATTCTCATAGAGCTTATGAAGTGTGTTAGCATCTTATGGTCCTTGCTGCTCTCGCATGGTGATCACAGGAAGCACTGACAAAACCCTCTCTCTGGAATAGGGAATATGTTTACAGATGTAGACTTGTTACAAGGTCTTGATTTTCTCTTCTTATCATTGCCTTGACACACTGGTCCTCAATGATTTCTCAACACGTGTGAGAAGAAGAAACAGGACTCAGCAATACTGCTTATTCCTTGTTTGTATTGAGTACCAGGGAACTCTGAGTTCACATTGACTGGCAACAGAAAACAGACTCGGAGGAGCTCAAATAAATGACATTACTACAAACGCAGAAGAGAATTGGCTTTTGTGCTCAACGGCTAGGCAGTCAGTCCCAAACCCACAGTTCCATTTGAATTGTTCGAATGAAATGGAATCCGTTCAAACCAGTCCTTTGTGATTATTCTCAGTCCGTCAGTGAGTTTTTCTGCTCTGTTAGCCCATGCGACAGCCAAGAAATCTAGGATGGATAGATAACCTCTTTTCTCCTGCTGGCTCCATGGCTTGGAGAAAATGTATAAGCCTTTGTATGTTTGAATGTTCCAGGCATTTCTGGGCAGTTTCAAAGGACATTTTTTAGGACTTCTCTCGGCTTGGCTCCCAGATCACAGGCTGGATGAAATATGTATGTTTGATAGAATAATAATCAAATGCAATATTGATTATGTTTTGCAAGCCCTGATTCAATACTTGTGTTTTGTTTATCTGGTCCTGAAAAATGACCCGATGGTTGCTCAATTCAACGACTGTATTTGATGAGAAGCATGTTTAACTGTGAGTCCCACCAGCTGGTCTCCTTACACAATGTTTATTTTATGAAAAATCAATGTATGGTTTCCTAGGTTACGGAGAGTGGTTGCATCGACACTGGTTGCATTACTTCATTTGGTAACATAAAGGCTGGCTTATGTAAAAGCTCTGGGTCCAGCAAGGCCACAGCTCTCCTTAGTGCCCCCCCCTTAGCCAAGCCCCGCTGGTACAATCCGACTGCTTAGTTGTCATGCTGTGGATACATTTCTGGTAATATTCCTTTAGCAGTGCATGCAGTATAGTCATTTGAATCATTCTCAGTGATCATGATTTAATCCCTCCTCTGTTGCTCGGAAGTTGACACACGACACTGCCAGTCACACTTAAGACCTGTCACATTTAGTCAAAACTTTGTCAAAGGGGCTGTCCTCTCTCTCAGCCTAACCCAACCGCTGCGCTCTCTCTCTCTCAGCCTAATCCACCCGCTGCTCTCTCTCTCTCAGCCTAACCCACCCGCTGCTCTCTCTCTCTCTCTCTCAGCCTAACCCAACCGCTGCTCTCTCTCTCTCAGCCTAACCCAACCGCTGCTCTCTCTCTCAGCCTAACCCACCCGCTGC
>NC_060192.1:20359342-20384342 GCF_021184085.1 Oncorhynchus gorbuscha
ATACTGTCATGCCCTGACCATAGAGAGCCATTGTTTCTCTATGGTATAGTAGGTCAGGGCGTGAATAGGGGGTGATCTAGTATTTCTATGTCTATGTTGTGTTCTAGTTTCTTCTCTATGTTGATGTTTTGTATAATTGTCAATTAGAAGCAGCTGGTAATCGTTCTCTCTAATTGGGGATCATATTTAAGTCGTTATTTTCCCACCTGTTTTTGTGGGATCTTGTTTATGTTTAGTTGCCTGTTAGCACTTCATTGACTTCACGTTTCGTTCTTTCTTTATTATTTTTTGTGCATTTCATTAAATAAATATGTGGAGCCAACTCCTCGTGCTTACCGTGGGGAGCGTGTAACTGGTCAGGCACCTTGTTATGCAGAGATGTGCAAGGTGTCTCCAGTGCGCATCCAGCCAGGACAGGTTGTGTTAGCTTTACACTCCAGACCTCCATTACGCCTCCACAGCCCAGTACTCCCTGTTCCTTCTCCCCGCACTCGCCCAGAGGTGCGTGTTTCCAGCCCGGTACCACCAGTGCCGGCACCACGCACCAGGCCACCAGTGCGCCTCCAGGGTCCAGTACTCCCTGTTCCTGCTCCTCACACTCGCCCTGAGGTGCATGTCCCCAGCCCGGTACCACCAGTGCCAGCATCACGCACCAGGCCTATAGTGCGCCTTGACAGTCCAGAGCATCCGGCAACAGTACCCAGTCCAGAGCGTCCGGCGACAGTACCCAGTCCAGAGCGTCCGGCGACAGTACCCAGTCCAGAGCGTCCGGCTACAGTACCCAGTCCAGAGCGTCCAGTGACAGTACCCAGTCCAGAGCGTCCGGCGACAGTACCCAGTCCAGAGCGTCCGGCAACAGTACCCAGTCCAGAGCGTCCGGCTACAGTACCCAGTCCAGAGCGTCCGGCAACAGTACCCAGTCCAGAGCGTCCGGCAACAGTACCCAGTCCAGAGCGTCCGGCTACAGTACCCAGTACAGAGCGTCCGGCTACAGTACCCAGTCCAGAGCGTCCGGCTACAGTACCCAGTCCAGAGCGTCCGGCGACAGTACCCAGCCCAGAGCGTCCGGCTACAGTACCCAGCCCAGAGCGTCCGGCAACAGTACCCAGTCCAGAGCGTCCGGCAACAGTACCCAGTCCAGAGCGTCCGGCTACAGTACCCAGCCCAGAGCGTCCGGCAACAGTACCCAGTCCAGAGCGTCCGGCAACAGTACCCAGTCCAGAGCGTCCGGCTACAGTACCCAGTCTAGAGCGTCCGGCAACAGTACCCAGTCCAGAGCGTCCGGCAACAGTACCCAGTCCAGAGTACCCGTCCGGCGTACAGTACCCAGTCCAGAGCGTCCGGCAACAGTACCCAGTCCAGAGCGTCCGGCAACAGTACCCAGTCCAGAGCGTCCGGCAACAGTACCCATTCCAGAGCGTCCGGCTACAGTACCCAGTCCAGAGCGTCCGGCAACAGTACCCAGTCCAGAGCGTCCGGCAACAGTACCCAGTCCAGAGCGTCCGGCAACAGTACCCAGTCCAGAGCGTCCGGCTACAGTACCCAGTCTAGAGCGTCCGGCAACAGTACCCAGTCCAGAGCGTCCGGCAACAGTACCCAGTCCAGAGCGTCCGGCTACAGTACCCAGTCCAGAGCGTCCGGCAACAGTACCCAGTCCAGAGCGTCCGGCAACAGTACCCAGTCCAGAGCGTCCGGCAACAGTACCCATTCCAGAGCGTCCGGCTACAGTACCCAGTCCAGAGCGTCCGGCAACAGTACCCAGTCCAGAGCGTCCGGCAACAGTACCCAGTCCAGAGCGTCCGGCAACAGTACCCAGTCCAGAGCGTCCGGCAACAGTCTACAGACCGGAACCTCCTACGACGGGCCGCAGACTGGAACCTCCTATAACGGGTCGCAGTCCGGAACCTACCACGACGGGTCGCAGTCCGGAACCTCCTACAACGCGCCGCAGACCGGAACCTCCTACGACGGGTCGCAGTCCGGAACCTACCACGACGGGTCACAGTCCGGAACATACCACGACGGGTCACAGTCCGGAAACTACCACGACGGGTCGCAGTCCGGAACCTACAACGATGGGTCGCAGTCCGGAACCTACCACGATGGGTCACAGTCCGGAACCTTGCACGACGGGTCACAGTCCGGAACCTACCACGACGGGTCACAGTCCGGAACCTACAACGATGGGTCACAGTCCGGATCCTCCAGAGTCTCCCTCCAGTCCGGATCCGCCAGAGTCTCCTTCCAGTCTGGATCACATACACACTGATGCATGTATGTAAGCATGTGTAATGGATGTCACGCTGCTTGCTAAGCAAGTACCACTTCCTCCTTCCTTGGCTCGAACTGAGGCTTGAACCCAGGACCTCTGCCTTGCTAGTACACCTGACCACCCTCCCGAAGCATCTCACAAATGTACAATTTGGCGGCATAAGTGGTTACACTTCAGGCTGAGGAGTAAATTTAGCACATTCATCCCCTAAACCTACTACACAGTGACCCCAGCATTGAGCTGACCACAACTGCAGATCCGAGTCACTAATGTAACCACTGTGAAATGGCTAGCTAGTTAGCATTTCAATCAGGGACATCACTCGCTCTGAGACCTTGAGGTAGTTGTTTCCCTTGTTCTGCAAGAGCTGTGGCATTTGTGGAGCAATGGGTAACGTTGCTTCGAGAGTGATTTTTGGCGATGTGTTCAAGCCCAGGTTGAGGCATCAGATTAATATTGTTAATACTGACAAGCACCACTATAACGGAAATAGCACTGCTTGCTTCGGGGGATAGGCGTAAATAATCATAACAATTATGGATATTAAACATTTAGGTACATACAAGTGTCTTATATCAGTTGAAAGCTTAAATTATTGTTAATGTAACTGCACTTTCCGATTTACAGTAGCCATTACAGTGAAAATGTCATGCGGGTGATAGAGGACCCAAAAGCGACTTAACAGAAACAGAGTTTATTCAAGTCCAAACAGGGAATAACAGAAATCCTCTAGTCTGTAGAGGGGAATAACAAGAGAAGCGGCCACAGACTGCAGGTCGCTTCGGGTAGGCGCAGGCCGTAGTAGACAGAGACACCTGCTCACACGCAGCATCTGATGAAGGCAAAAAACACGACAGGACAGGGCGAAACACAATCACAGCATGGTGAATACTAAACAAGGAACCGACGGGACAGGAACGGAACACAAAGGAATAAATAGGGACTCTAATCAGGGGAAAGGATCGGGAACAGGTGTGGGAAGACTAAATGATGATTAGGGGAATAGGAACAGCTGGGAGCAGGAACGGAACGATAGAGAGAAGAGAGAGCGAGAGAGTGAGAGAGGGAGGGGAGAGAGAGGGATAGAAGGAGGGAAAGAACCAAATAAGACCAGCAGAGGGAAACGAATAGAATGGGGAGCACAGGGACAAGACATGATAATAAATGACAAACATGACAGTACCCCCCACTCACCGAGCGCCTCCTGGCGCACTCGAGGAGGAATCCTGGCGGCAACGGAGGAAATCATCGATGAGTGAACGGTCCAGCACGTCCCGAGACGGAACCCAACTCCTCTCCTCAGGACCGTAACCCTCCCAATCCACTAAGTATTGGTGACCCCGTCCCCGAGAACGCATGTCCATGATCTTATGTACCTTGTAAATAGGTGCGCTCTCGACAAGGACGGGAGGGGGAGGGAAGACGAACGGGGTGCGAAGAAAGGGCTTAACACAGGAGACATGGAAGACAGGATGGACGCGACGAAGATGTCGCGGAAGAAGCAGTCGCACAGCGACAGGATTGACGACCTGGGAGACACGGAACGGACCAATGAACCGCGGAGTCAACTTACGAGAAGCTGTCGTAAGAGGAAGGTTGCGAGTGGAAAGCCACACTCTCTGGCCGCAACAATACCTTGGACTCTTAATCCTGCGTTTATTGGCGGCTCTCACCGTCTGTGCCCTGTAACGGCAAAGTGCAGACCTCACCCTCCTCCAGGTGCGTTCACAACGTTGGACAAACGCTTGAGCGGAGGGAACGCTGGACTCGGCAAGCTGGGATGAGAACAGAGGAGGCTGGTAACCCAGACTACTCTGAAACGGAGATAACCCGGTAGCAGACGAAGGAAGCGAATTGTGAGCGTATTCTGCCCAGGGGAGCTGTTCTGCCCAAGACGCAGGGTTTCTGAAAGAAAGACTGCGTAGTATGCGACCAATCGTCTGATTGGCCCTCTCTGCTTGACCGTTAGACTGGGGATGAAACCCGGAAGAGAGACTGACGGACGCACCAATCAAACGACAGAACTCCCTCCAAAACTGTGACGTGAATTGCGGGCCTCTGTCTGAAACGGCGTCTAACGGGAGGCCATGAATTCTGAATACATTCTCAATAATGATTTGTGCCGTCTCCTTAGCGGAAGGAAGTTTAGCGAGGGGAATGAAATGTGCCGCCTTAGAGAACCTATCGACAACCGTAAGAATCACAGTCTTCCCCGCAGACAAAGGCAGACCGGTAATGAAGTCTAAGGCGATGTGAGACCATGGTCGAGAAGGAATGGGGAGCGGTCTGAGACGACCGGCAGGAGGAGAGTTACCCGACTTAGTCTGCGCGCAGTCCGAACAAGCAGCCACGAAACGGCGCGTGTCACGCTCCTGAGTCGGCCACCAAAAGCGCTGGCGAATAGACGCAAGAGTGCCTCGAACACCGGGATGACCAGCTAACTTGGCAGAGTGAGCCCACTGAAGAACAGCCAGACGAGTGGAAACAGGAACGAAAAGGAGGTTACTAGGACAAGCGCGGCGACGCAGTGTGCGTGAGTGCTTGCTTAACCTGTCTTTCAATTCCCCAGACTGTTAACCCGACAACACGCCCATAAGGAAGAATCCCCTCGGGATCAGTAGAAGCCACAGAAGAACTAAACAGACGGGATAAGGCATCAGGCTTGGTGTTCTTGCTACCCGGACGGTAAGAAATCACAAACTCGAAACGAGCGAAAAACAACGCCCAACGAGCTTGACGGGCATTAAGTCGTTTGGCAGAACGGATGTACTCAAGGTTCTTATGGTCTGTCCAAACGACAAAAGGAACGGTCGCCCCCTCCAACCACTGTCGCCATTCGCCTAGGGCTAAGCGGATGGCGAGCAGTTCACGGTTACCCACATCATAGTTGCGCTCAGATGGCGACAGGCGATGAGAAAAATAAGCGCAAGGATGAACCTTATCGTCAGACTGGAAGCGCTGGGATAGAATGGCTCCCACGCCTACCTCTGAAGCGTCAACCTCGACAATGAATTGTCTAGTGACGTCAGGAGTAACGAGGATAGGAGCGGACGTAAAACGTTCTTTTAGAAGATCAAAAGCTCCCTGGGCGGAACCGGACCACTTAAAACACGTCTTGACAGAAGTAAGAGCTGTGAGAGGGCAGCAACTTGACCGAAATTACGAATGAAACGCCGATAGAAATTAGCGAAACCTAAAAAGCGCTGCAACTCGACACGTGACCTTGGAACGGGCCAATCACTGACAGCTTGGACCTTAGCGGAATCCATCTGAATGCCTTCAGCGGAAATAACGGAACCGAGAAAAGTAACGGAGGAGACATGAAAAGAGCACTTCTCAGCCTTAACGTAGAGACAATTCTCTAAAAGGCGCTGTAGAACACGTCGAACGTGCTGAACATGAATCTCGAGTGACGGAGAAAAAATCAGGATATCGTCAAGATAGACAAAAACAAAGATGTTCAGCATGTCTCTCAGAACATCATTAACTAATGCCTGAAAAACAGCTGGCGCATTGGCGAGACCGAACGGCAGAACCCGGTACTCAAAATGCCCTAACGGAGTGTTAAACGCCGTTTTCCACTCGTCCCCCTCTCTGATGCGCACGAGATGGTAAGCGTTACGAAGGTCCAACTTAGTAAAGCACCTGGCTCCCTGCAGAATCTCGAAGGCTGATGACATAAGGGGAAGCGGATAACGATTCTTAACCGTTATGTCATTCAGCCCTCGATAATCCACGCAGGGGCGCAGAGTACCGTCCTTCTTCTTAACAAAAAGAACCCCGCCCCGGCCGGAGAAGAAGAAGGCACTATGGTACCGGCGTCAAGAGACACAGACAAATAATCCTCGAGAGCCTTACGTTCGGGAGCCGACAGAGAGTATAGTCTACCTCGAGGAGGAGTGGTCCCCGGAAGGAGATCAATACTACAATCATACGACCGGTGAGGAGGAAGGGAGTTGGCTCGGGACCGACTGAAGACCGTGCGCAGATCATGATATTCCTCCGGCACTCCTGTCAAATCGCCAGGTTCCTCCTGAGAAGTAGGGACAGAAGAAACGGGAGGGATGGCAGACATTAAACACTTCACATGACAAGAAACGTTCCAGGATAGGATAGAATTACTAGACCAATTAATAGAAGGATTATGACATACTAGCCAGGGATGACCCAAAACAACAGGTGTAAACGGTGAACGGAAAATCAAAAAAGAAATAGTCTCACTGTGGTTACCAGATACTGTGAGAGTTAAAGGTAGTGTCTCAAATTTGATACTGGGAAGATGACTACCATCTAAGGCAAACATGGGCGTAGGCTTGTCTAACGGTCTGAAAGGAATGTTATGTTTCCGAACCCATGCTTCGTCCATGAAACAACCCTCAGCCCCAGAGTCAATCAAGGCACTGCATGTAGCACCCGAACCGGTCCAGCGTAGATGGACCGACATAGTAGTACAAGATCTAGATGAAGAGACCTGAGTAGTAGCGCTCACCAGTAGCCCTCCGCTTACTGATGGGCTCTGGCCTCTTACTGGACATGAATTAACAAAATGTCCAGCAACTCCGCAATAGAGGCACAGGCGGTTGGTGATCCTCCGTTCCCTCTCCTTAGTCGAGATGCGAATCCCTCCCAGCTGCGTGGGCTCAGTCTCAACGCCAGAGGAGGGAGATGGTTGTGATGCGGAGCAGGGAAACACCGTTGATGCGAGCTCTCTTCCACGAGCCCGGTGACGAAGATCTACCCGTCGTTCTATGCGGATGGCGAGAGCAATCAAAGAGTCCACATCTGAAGGAACCTCCCGGGAGAGAATCTCATCCTTAACCACTGATTGGAGTCCCTCCAGAAAACGAGCGAGCAGCGCCGGCTCGTTCCACTCACTAGAGGCAGCAAGAGTGCGAAACTCAATAGAATAATCCGTTATGGACCGTTCACCTTGGCATAATGAAGCCAGGGCCCTAGAAGCCTCCCTACCAAAAACTGAACGGTCAAAAACCCGAATCATCTCCTCTTTAAAGTTCTGGAACTTGTTAGAGCAATCAGCCCTTGCCTCCCAGATAGCTGTGCCCCATTCTCGAGCCCGGCCAGTAAGGAGTGAAATGACGTAAGCAACCCGAGCTCTCTCTCTAGAGTATGTGTTGGGTTGGAGAGAGAACACAATCTCACACTGCGTGAGAAAGGAGCGGCACTCAGTGGGCTGCCCGGAGTAGCAAGGTGGGTTATTAACCCTAGGTTCTGGAGACTCGGCAGGCCAGGAAGTAACAGGTGGCACGAGACGTAGACTCTGGAACTGTCCAGAGAGGTCGGAAACCTGAGCGGCCAGGTTCTCCACGGCATGGCGAGCAGCAGACAATTCCTGCTCGTGTCTGCCGAGCATGGCTCCTTGGATCTCGACGGCAGTGTAACGAGCGTCTGAAGTCGCTGGGTCCATTCCTTGGTCGGTTCCTTCTGTCATGCGGGTGATAGAGGACCCAAAAGCGACTTAACAGAAACAGAGTTTATTCAAGTCCAAACAGGGAATAACAGAAATCCTCTAGTCTGTAGAGGGGAATAACAAGAGAAGCGGCCACAGACTGCAGGTCGCTTCGGGTAGGCGCAGGCCGTAGTAGACAGAGACACCTGCTCACACGCAGCATCTGATGAAGGCAAAAAACACGACAGGACAGGGCGAAACACAATCACAGCATGGTGAATACTAAACAAGGAACCGACGGGACAGGAACGGAACACAAAGGAATAAATAGGGACTCTAATCAGGGGAAAGGATCGGGAACAGGTGTGGGAAGACTAAATGATGATTAGGGGAATAGGAACAGCTGGGAGCAGGAACGGAACGATAGAGAGAAGAGAGAGCGAGAGAGTGAGAGAGGGAGGGGGAGAGAGAGGGATAGAAGGAGGGAAAGAACCAAATAAGACCAGCAGAGGGAAACGAATAGAATGGGGAGCACAGGGACAAGACATGATAATAAATGACAAACATGACAGAAAACATGCCATGTGTGATTGTTTGAGGACGGCGCCCCACATCAAAATATTTTTCCACCGGCACAGGTTTCATAAATTCACAAATAGCGATTAAATATTAACTTACTTCTTGAAAATCTTCCTCGGATTTCTCATCCAAAGGGTCCCAGCTTGTAGTGTCATTTTGTTAGATAAAATCTTTCTTTATTTCCCCAAAAAGTTTGTTTAGTTGGCGCCATCGATTTGAGTAATCCATTCGTTCAACATGCAGAGAAAGGAATTTTAGCAATTGCGTCTTGTCTTCATGGGGCGAGCAAACACAAATTTCCAGTCCCTGTTCTAAAACTGTTATTTCTTATTTGTCTTTCAAGTTACAAACCTGAAACCTTGAACAAAGACTGCTGACACCCAGTGGAAGCCATGGGAATTGCAACATGGGAGCTAGAATTGAGTATGCCACTATACTTTACATTGTAAGAGCATGGGCTCTCTCTCCGTTTTTTATTTATTTGGATTTTCTCCTAACATATCTATTGTGTTATAGTCTCCTACATTATTTAAACATTTCTACAAACTGCAAAGTGTTTTCTTTCCAATGGTACCAATTATATGCATATCCTGGCTTCAGGGCCTGAACTACAGGCAGTTTACTTTGGGCACGTCAGTCAGGCGGAAATTGAGAATAAAGGACCCTAGCCCTAAGAAGTTAGCAAGTACCACTTCCTCCTGCGTCAGCTCTACCCGAGGCTCGAACCAAAGACCTCTGCCTTGCTAGCACACGTGAGGGCCACCAAAAAGTCAACAATTTAGCAGCATAAGTGGTGATACTTCAGGCTGAGCAGTAAGTTTCACAAATCAAATCAAATCAAATCAAATCAAATTTATTTATATAGCCCTTCGTACATCAGCTGATATCTCAAAGTGCTGTACAGAAACCCAGCCTAAAACCCCAAACAGCAAACAATGCAGGTGTAAAAGCACGGTGGCTAGGAAAAACTCCCTAGAAAGGCCAAAACCTAGGAAGAAACCTAGAGAGGAACCGGGCTATGTGGGGTGGCCAGTCCTCTTCTGGCTGTGCCGGGTAGAGATTATAACAGAAAATGACCAAGATGTTCAAATGTTCATAAATGACCAGCATGGTCAAATAATAATAAGGCAGAACAGTTGAAACTGGAGCAGCAGCACAGTCAGGTGGACTGGGGACAGCAAGGAGCCATCATGTCAGGTAGTCCTGGGGCACGGTCCTAGGGCTCAGGTCCTCCGAGAGAGAGAAAGAAAGAGAGAATTAGAGAGAGCATATGTGGGGTGGCCAGTCCTCTTCTGGCTGTGCCGGGTGGAGATTATAACAGAACGTGGCCAAGATGTTCAAATGTTCATAAATGACCAGCATGGTTGAATAATAGTAAGGCAGAACAGTTGAAACTGGAGAAGGAGCATGGCCAGGTGGACTGGGGACAGCAAGGAGTCCTCATGTCAGGTAGTCCTGGGACATGGTCCTAGGGCCCAGGCCAGTTGAAACTGGAGCAGCAGCATGGCCAGGTGGACTGGGGACAGCAAGGAGTCATCATGTCAGGTAGTCCTGGGGCATGGTTCTAGGGCTCAGGTCCTCCGAGAGAGAGAAAGAAGGAGAGAAGGAGAGAATTAGAGAACGCACACTTAGATTTACACAGGACACCGAATAGGACAGGAGAAGTACTCCAGATAAACAAACTGACCCTAGCCCCCCGACACATAAACTACTGCAGCATAAATACTGTGCTACACATTCACACATTCACACATTCACATTCACATTATGTAATCATAATGCACTACCCTACTTTTTTATGTTACCTTATCATACCACATGGCACAATTATGATCTGTCATTTTACTATAATCTTGTTCAGTTATTTTATTTCACTGTGTTTGTGTGGTGACAGGTTTTTTTATCCACTCTTATCTGATTAAACTAGAACTTACTGGAGAACAGGCCATGTCAGAAGTGCAAACTCATAGCTCGTTATTCATCTGACGATACTGTATTTCATTAAACGTGCTCTATATGAGAGCAGCAGAAATTGATAATTTACTGGGCTGAAGAGGGATAAATCCTGTTACTGATAAGTAAGAGTAAGATCTACAAATGTTTATTCAATAATGTAAACTCAGCAAAAAAAGAAACGTCCTCTCACTGTCAACTGAGTTTATTTTCAGCAAACTTAACATGTGTAAATATTTGTATGAACATAACAAGATTCAACAACTGAGACATACATTGAACAAGTTCCACAGACATGTGACTAACAGAAATGGAATAATGTGTACCTGAACAAAGAGCGGGTCAAAAAAAGTAACAGTCAGTATCTGGTGTGGCCACCAGCTGCATTAAGTACTGCAGTGCATCTCCTCCTCATGGACTGCACCAGATTTGCCAGTTCTTGCTGTGAGATGTTACCCCACTCTTCCACCAAGGCACCTGCAAGTTTCCAGACATTTCTGGGGGGACTGGCCCTATCCCTCACCCTCCGATCCAACAGGTCCCAGACGTGCTCAATGGGATTGAGATCCGGGCTCTTCGCTGGCCATGGCAGAACACTGGCATTCCTGTCTTGCAGGAAATTACGCACAGAACGAGCAGTATGGCTGGGGGCATTGTCATGGTGGAGGGTCATTTCAGGATGAGCCTGCAGGAAGGGTACCACATGAGGGAGGAGGATGTCTTCCCTGTAACGCACAGCGTTGAGATTGCCTGCAATGACAACAAGCTCAGTCCGATGATGCTGTGACACACCGCCCCAGACCATGACGGACCCTTCACCTCCAAATCGATCCCGCTCCAGAGTACAGGCCTTGGTGTAACGCTCATTCCTTCGACGATAAACGCGAATCCGACCATCACCCCTGATGAGACTAAACCGCGACTCGTCAGTGAAGAGCACTTTTTTGCCAGTCCTGTCTGTTGCAGCGACAGTGGGTTTGTGCCCATAGGCAACGTTGTTGCCTGGTGAGGACCTGCCTTACAACAGTCCTACAAGCCCTCACTCCAGCCTCTCTCGGCCTATTGCGGACAGTCTGAGCACTGATGGTGTCATGTTTGTCATTTATTATCATGTCTTGTCCCTGTGCTCCCCATGCTATTCGTTTCCCTCTGCTGGTCTTATTTGGTTCTTTCCCTCCTATCCCTCTCTCTCCCCCTCCCTCTCTCACTCTCTCGCTCTCTCTTCTCTCTATCGTTCCGTTCCTGCTCCCAGCTGTTCCTATTCCCCTAATCATCATTTAGTCTTCCCACACCTGTTCCCGATCCTTTCCCCTGATTAGAGTCCCTATTTATTCCTTTGTGATCCGTTCCTGTGCCGTCGGTTCCTTGTTTTGTATTCCATGCTGTGATTGCGTTTCGCCCTGTCCTGTCGTGTTTTTTGCCGTGATTGTGTATCACCCTGTCCTGTCGTGTTTTGTGCCTTCTTCAGACGCTGCGTGTGAGCAGGTGTCTCAGTCGACTACGGCCTGCGCCTACCCGAAGCGACCTGCAGTCTGTGGCCGCTTCTCCAGTTGTTTTCCCCTCTACAAATCTAGAGGATTTCAGTTATTCCGTTTTGAACATTAATAAACTCTGTTTCTGTTAAGTCGCGTTTGGGTCCTCTTTCACCTGCATGACAGAAGGAACCGACCAAGGAATGGACCCAGCGACTTCAGACGCTCGTTACACTGCCGTCGAGTTCCAAGGAGCCATGCTCGGCAGACACGAGCAGGAATTGTCTGCTGCTCGCCATGCCGTGGAGAACCTGGCCGCTCAGGTTTCCGACCTCTCTGGACAGTTCCAGAGTCTACGTCTCGTGCCACCTGTTACTCCCTGGCCTGCCGAGCCTCCAGAACCCAGGGTTAATAACCCACCTTGCTACTCCGGGCAGCCCACTGAGTGCCGCTCCTTTCTCACGCAGTGTGAGATTGTGTTCTCTCTCCAACCCCACACATACTCTAGAGAGAGAGCTCGGGTTGCTTACGTCATTTCACTCCTTACTGGCCGGGCTCGAGAATGGGGCACAGCTATCTGGGAGGCAAGGGCTGATTGCTCTAACAGATTCCAGAACTTTAAAGAGGAGATGATTCGGGTTTTTGACCGTTCAGTTTTTGGTGAGGAGGCTTCTAGGGCCCTGGCTTCCTTATGCCAAGGTGAACGGTCCATAACGGATTATTCCATTGAGTTTCGCACTCTTGCTGCCTCTAGTGAGTGGAACGAGCCGGCGCTGCTCGCTCGTTTTCTGGAGGGACTCCACGCAGCGGTTAAGGATGAGATTCTCTCCCGGGAGGTTCCTTCAGATGTGGACTCTTTGATTGCTCTCGCCATCCGCATAGAACGACGGGTAGATCTTCGTCACCGGGCTCGTGGAAGAGAGCTCGCATCAACGGTGTTTCCCTGCTCCGCATCGCAACCATCTCCCTCCTCTGGCTTTGAGACTGAGCCCATGCAGCTGGGAGGGATTCGCATCTCGAATAAGGAGAGGGAACGGAGGATCACCAACCGCCTGTGCCTCGGAGTTGCTGGACATTTTGTTAATTCATGTCCAGTAAGAGGCCAGAGCCCATCAGTAAGCGGAGGGCTACTGGTGAGCGCTACTACTCAGTCCTCTTCATCTAGATCTTGTACTACTATGTCGGTCCATCTACGCTGGACCGGTTCGTACATGCAGTGCCTTGATTGACTCTGGGGCTGAGGGTTGTTTCATGGACGAAGCATGGGTTCGGAAACATAACATTCCTTTCAGACCGTTAGACAAGCCTACGCCCATGTTTGCCTTAGATGGTAGTCATCTTCCCAGTATCAAATTTGAGACACTACCTTTAACTTGTATCTTAACCACAGTGACTATTTCTTTTTTGATTTTCCGTTCACCGTTTACACCTGTTGTTTTGGGTCATCCCTGGATTTCATTCCTTCTATTAATTGGTCTAGTAATTCTATCCTATCCTGGAACGTTTCTTGTCATGTGAAGTGTTTAATGTCTGCCATCCCTGTTTCTTCTCTCCCTACTTTCAGGAGGAACCTGGCGATTTGACAGGAGTGCCGGAGGTGATCTCTACGGTCTTCAGCGCCAACTCCCTTCCTCCTCACCGGTCGTATGATTGTAGTATTGATCTCCTTCCAGGGACCACGCCTCCTCGAGGTAGAATACTCTCTGTCGGCTGAGAAGCTCTCGAGGATTATTTGTCTGTGTCTCTCCTCCATAGTGCCTTCTTCTTCTCCGGCCGGGCGGGGTTCTTTTTGTTAAGAAGAAGGATTTGCGCCCCGCTGAAGGCTGAATTCAGAATCGTTATCCGCTTCCCCTTATGTCATCAGGAGATTCTGCAAGCAGGTGCTTTACTAAGTTGATTGTAACGCTTACCATCTCGTGCGCATCAGAGAGGGGGACAGTGGAAAACGGCGTTTAACACTCCGTTAGGGCATTTTGAGTACCGGGTTCTGCCGTTCGGTCAGCCAGCTGTTTTTCAGGCATTAGTTAATGATGTTCTGAGAGACATGCTGAACATTTTTGTTTTTGTCTATCTTGACGATATCCTGATTTTTTCTCCGTTCGAGATTCATGTTCAGCACGTTCGACGTGTACAGCGCCTTTTAGAGCTGTCTCCGTAAAGGCTGAGAAGTGCTCTTTTCATGTCTCCTCCGTTACTTTTTCGGTTCCGTTATTTCCGCTGAAGGCATTCAGATGGATTCCGCAAGGTCCAAGCTGTCAGTGATTTTCGAGTTGCAGCGCTTTTTAGGTTTCGCTAATTTCTATCGGCGTTTCATTCGTAATTTCGGTCAAGTTGCTGCCCCTCTCACAGCTCTTCTTCTGTCAAGACGTGTTTTAAGTGGTCCGGTTCCGCCCAGGGAGCTTTTGATCTTCTAAAAGAACGTTTTACGTCCGCTCCTATCCTCGTTACTCCTGACGTCACTAGACAATTTATTGTCGAGGTTGACGCTTCAGAGGTAGGCGTGGGAGCCATTCTATCCCAGCGCTTCCAGTCTGACGATAAGGTTCATCCTTGCGCTTATTTTTCTCATCGCCTGTCGCCATCTGAGCGCAACTATGATGTGGGTAACCGTGAACTGCTCGCCATCCGCTTAGCCCTAGGCGAATGGCGACAGTGGTTGGAGGGGGCGACCGTTCCTTTTGTCGTTTGGACAGACCATAAGAACCTTGAGTACATCCGTTCTGCCAAACGACTTAATGCCCGTCAAGCTCGTTGGGCGTTGTTTTTCGCTCGTTTCGAGTTTGTGATTTCTTACCGTCCGGGTAGCAAGAACACCAAGCCTGATGCCTTATCCCGTCTGTTTAGTTCTTCTGTGGCTTCTACTGATCTCGAGGGGATTCTTCCTTATGGGCGTGTTGTCGGGTTGACAGTCTGGGGAATTGAAAGACAGGTTAAGCAAGCACTCACGCACACTGCGTCGCCGCGCGCTTGTCCTAGTAACCTCCTTTTCGTTCCTGTTTCCACTCGTCTGGCTGTTCTTCAGTGGGCTCACTCTGCCAAGTTAGCTGGTCATCCCGGTGTTCGAGGCACTCTTGCGTCTATTCGCCAGCGCTTTTGGTGGCCGACTCAGGAGCGTGACACGCGCCGTTTCGTGGCTGCGTGTTCAGACTGCGCGCAGAAGAAGTCTGGTAATTTTTTTCTGCTTCTGCTCCTGGTCTTGCTGGGTCTCAGTCTGTTCCCTGCCATCGCATCTCTCCTGTTCTTGTCCCTGCCCTTGCTGTGTCTCAGTCTGTCCCTAGTTCTCATTTTTTTTTTAGAGTAGTACCCTAGTTTCCCTTTTTATCGTTTTTCGTTACGGTCCTGAGGAGAGGAGTGGGGTTCTTTCTCGGGACGTGCTGGACCGTTTGATCTATGATTTCCTCCGTTGCTGCCAGTGTTCCTCCTCGAGAGCGCCAGGAGGCGCTCGGTGAGTGGGGGTACTGTCATGTTTGTCATTTATTATCATGTCTTGTCCCTGTGCTCCCCATGCTATTCGTTTCCCTCTGCTGGTCTTATTTGGTTCTTTCCCTCCTATCCCTCTCTCTCCCCCTCCCTCTCTCACTCTCTCGCTCTCTCTTCTCTCTATCGTTCCGTTCCTGCTCCCAGCTGTTCCTATTCCCCTAATCATCATTTAGTCTTCCCACACCTGTTCCCGATCCTTTCCCCTGATTAGAGTCCCTATTTATTCCTTTGTGATCCGTTCCTGTGCCGTCGGTTCCTTGTTTTGTATTCCATGCTGTGATTGCGTTTCGCCCTGTCCTGTCGTGTTTTTTGCCGTGATTGTGTATCACCCTGTCCTGTCGTGTTTTGTGCCTTCTTCAGACGCTGCGTGTGAGCAGGTGTCTCAGTCGACTACGGCCTGCGCCTACCCGAAGCGACCTGCAGTCTGTGGCCGCTTCTCCAGTTGTTTTCCCCTCTACAAATCTAGAGGATTTCAGTTATTCCGTTTTGAACATTAATAAACTCTGTTTCTGTTAAGTCGCGTTTGGGTCCTCTTTCACCTGCATGACAGATGGAGCGATTGTATGGTCCTGGTGTAACTGGGGCAGTTGTTGTTGCCATCCTGTACCTGTCCCGCAGGTGTGATGTTCGGATGTACCTATCCTGTGCAGGTGTTTTTACACGGGGTCTGCCGCTGCGAGGATGATCAGCTGTCCATCCTGTCTCCCTGTAGCGCTGTCTTAGGCGTCTCACGGTATGGACATTGCAATTTATTGCCCTGGCCACATCTGCAGTCCTCATGCCTCCTTGCAGCATGCATAAGGCACATTCACAAAGATAAGCAGGGACCCTGGGCATATTTATTGTGGTATTTGTCAGAGTCAGTAGACAGGCCTCTTTAGTGTCCTAAGTTTTCATAACTGTGACCTTAATTGCCTACCGTCTGTAAGCTGTTAGTGTCTTAAGGACTGTTCCACAGGTGCATGTTCATTAATTGTTTGTGGTTCATTGAACAAGCATGGGAAACCGTGTTTAAACCCTTTACAATGAACATCTGTGAAGTTATTTGTATTTTTATGAATTATCATTGAAAGACAGGGTCCTGAAAAAGGGATGTTTCTTTTTTTGCTGAGTATATGGTCTTGGAGAGGATACACTGGCCATTGTTCAACTAAACCGTTCCATATGTCTGGAAAAATAGCAAAGGGGATTCATTGTTCTGTTCATGTATGACTTGTATTGCAGATGGCTGAGGGCCTTGAACATTCATATGGCACTGGTACTGCTGATGTTTATTTGCGTTAGGCTCAGTTAACACCACATCTTGAATTTAAGAGGCACTTATGTCTTCCACACACCTGAAGGTTTCTTTGTTAGTTCAGTTTGGATGAAAAATGTGCTTGTAGGAGGGAAGGACACTTTTATGGACAGGGTCATTTGTATCTGCCTTTTGATTCATTTGGGAACTGAACAACCTTCTTTGAAACATTCACTTCAATACACTGTTCAATAAACAGTGTATTCACCATAGATCAGTTACAGTTACAGTTATCAGTTACAGATGTATTCGACAAAGCTGATCTCACACATGCACAAGACTTTGTTGAGACTTTTGTGGAAGTAGTACGCAAGCAGCCCGGGTAATGACAGTGTATTACATCAGTGTAAGAGGCACATGAAGCAGACTTCATTTTTAAAAGCGGCCATTTTGTCCACCCAGTGATGTTACATATTGTAGCCCACAAGGCAGCTTAATGGAGCTGGAGCTGAACACCATCTGTTCCTTCAGGCCCCTTGCCCACTCCTTCACTCAGCCAAGCCTGGAGTAAACAAGCCATGAAGCTCTTCAAAACGGCTTGGGGTGTCAGTGGGGATTTGACTTTTCATCTTGTTTCATCTTCACAGACACTGCTCAGACGAACACTGTTCCGTTTCACGAGGCCACTAACTGACCTTGTTACCCAGACTGCACACTAATATGCACACTAATATTGACGATCAAAAACGCTGGATGTCCATAATGCTTGGATCCAAGTTATAAAATCATCTCCATGTTCCCTAGCCCAAAGTCATAACTTGAGAGAGGAAAATACAATAGCTTTTGATAGACCGATGGTCATTTTGACCTGACACATCTTATTGGGATTGTAGGATACAAGACGGAGACTGTTTCAATATGGAGGCGGACATCACCACAACACTGAGACTGTTGTTCATTAGGGTATTCAGTTTGTCTGGATAATAACAATCTGTCCCATCATAGAGCCAAGCCTCTCTCATTGTCCTCCGTGCCTGGAGCAGAGCAGACATAGAGGGGAGGCAGGAGGACAGCAGCTGGGTCTGGTTTGGCTCTGGCTCACTCCACTCTGCTATGGGTCTGAGTCTACGCTCAGGCAGGGTTCCTCGGCAGCCTGTGGGGTTAAACAGAGGTGGCAGGCGTCCAACCGCTTTGGAGGGGGGAGGGTTCAAGTTTAGGCTCCATGACCCCAGAATGATAAGGTGAGGGGTCGTAGAGATGTCAGGAAGCCATTGTTTTCAGAAATGCAGATTATTTGGTTATTTAAGCTGACCGGGCTGTGCAGGCAGGGCCCCCTTACTGCACTGAAAGGCCTCCAGACCATCATCCTATTAACCGCATCTGTGGTGGCCAGAAGTGCACATCTACTGCGAGAGAGGGGGAGAGCAATGTGGGGGGTGTGAGGGGAAGTGCTATTGAGAAAGGGTGTTAAGGCGATTCAATGCCAGCGGGAGCGGAAAATATTTTGGGTATGTCAGATTGTTATGGCAATTCTCACATAGAAACGTCATTGGGAGGAAGGGTGTTTGAAATGCTTTTATCAGTTGTATCACACTTTTCTTGTTTGTTATCCTGATAGTGGCCATTTTAGGTGCTTTTTAGACCTATGCATGCTGCGATCACACCGACAGCATCATAGCATTTTGGTACACCAGAAGTACATTATTTTCCAATAGAACGCTGTGTTTGCCTTGCAGCATTGCGTTGCAGAGAGAGTTGCAGTGCGTTCTGTGTGGTGCATTCGTTAGATTTATCGAACATACGCATCAAACTGTATATGTAGACTGCTTGACGGAAGGCGAATGTAAACTTTTGTTGCACACATGTCCAGATGATGCTGTGTACCATTTTGCCCAATGATGCTGTCGGTGTGATCAAAGCGTAAGACCCTATGATCCGTAAACCGTACATGAAACAGACAACATATCGATGTCATTATACTCCTTATAGTGTGCTCTAACAAATGGATTATGTCTAGATTCTAAAAGAATAACGTTTACATTAAGTTAATTAACATTTTAAAGATATTACTATGAATATCTCAAAACTTCAATTTTTATTTAGCGCATTATTAGACATACTGTTAGGAACAATATACTCTTAAGCCATATACATTTCCTAGAGTGGCTCTCTGATACTTTTAATGATGTGACACATTTTATGCCTAGAAATCGGAATGACATTATTGGTCATTAACCAATCACAGCCCTTTTGGATTGCGCAGCCCTTTAGGATTCCCTTGAATCCATTTACCATTCACCCCTATTACAGGGGCTGAGTCACTGGCTTACTGGTGCTCTTTCATGCCGTCTCTAGGAGGGGTGCGTCACTTGAGTGGGTTGAGTCACTGATCTTCCTGTCTGGGCTGGCGCCCCCCCTTGGGTTGTGCCGTGGCGAGATCTTTGTGGGCTATACTCGGCCTTGTCTCAGGATGGTATGTTGGTGGTTGAAGATATCCCTCTAGTGATGTGGGGGCTGTGCTTTGGCAAAGTGGGTGGGGTTATATCCTTCCTGTTTGGCCCTGTCCGGGGGTTTCATCGGATGGGGCCACAGTGTCTCTTGACCCCTTCTGTCTCAGCCTCCAGTATTTATGCTGCAGTAGTTTATGTGTCGGGGGGCTAGGGTCAGTTTGTTATATCTGGAGTACTTCTCCTGTCTTATCCGGTGTCCTGTGTGAATTTAAGTATGCTCTCTCTAATTCTCTCTTTCTCTCTTTCTTTCTCTCTCTCGGAGGACCTGAGCCGTAGGACCATGCCCCAGGACTACCTGGCATGATGACTTCTTGCTGTCCCCAGTCCACCTGGCCGTGCTGCTGCTCCAGTTTCAACTGTTCTGCCTGTGGCTATGGAATCCTGACCTGTTCACTGGACGTGCTACCTGTCCCAGACCTATTATTTGACCATGCTGGTAATTTATGAACATTTGAACATCTTGTCCATGTTCTGTTATAATCTCCACTCGGCACAGCCAGAAGAGGACTGGCCACCCCTCATAGCCTGGTTCCTCTCTAGGCTTCTTCCTAGATTCCGGCCTTTCTAGGGAGTTTTTCCTAGCCAACGTGCTTCAACACCTGCATTGCTTGCTGTTTGGGGTTTTAGGCTGGGTTTCTGTACAGCACTTTGAGATATCAGCTGATGTACGAAGGGCTATATAAATACATTTGATTTGATTTGTGTTGGTGGTGCTCGTAAAATTCTACTTCAGAATTAGCAGAGAGCCCACGCTGGAAATGTGATGTATCTGTAGTGTATATTGTTCCACACAATACGCCTTCAAATTAACCAAATAAAAAAGGTAAAAAGCATGTCAAACATTCTTCCTCACAATTAAGTTTCTATGTGAGAATTGCCATAACAATCTGAGATACAAAAAAAATGTTTCCTCTCCCGCTGCCGTGGAATGAAATGAAATGAATTTGTATTGGTAACATACACATATTTAGCAGATGTTATTGTGGGTTATGCGAAATGCTTGTTTTCCTAGCTCCAACAGTGCAGTAGTATCTAACAGTGCAGTAGCATCTAAAAACTATTCACAACAATACACACAAATCTAAAAGTAAAATAATGGAATTAAGAAATATATAAATATTACATTGAGCAATGTCAGAGTGGCATTGACGAAAATACAGTAGAATAGAATACAGTATATACAGTACATATGAGATGAGTAAAGCAGTATTTAAACATTATTTAAACATTATTAAAGTGACTAGTGTTCCATTATTAAAAGTGGCTAGTAATTGCAAGTTGCTGGAATCACCTGTAACCAACACTCAGAGAAATCCCCGTTTTTGTGAATTATAAATGGGCGACGACAGGGCTGTTCTGACAACCAAGATTTTTCCATTATTATCTCATTTTTTAGGACAAAATATATTTAGCTGTTTTGTAAACAAAGACAAACTGAAGTTTGCTGCTTTCTTCTCCATTAGTTTGGTGCTGTGTTTGACCATGTAAACAGACTTCTGGCGAGGGAGCGCGGTGTAAATTAAACTCGTACAGTGAGCTTTAAAATGACACCAGAGAAAACTGCATGTGTTGTTTCAGTTTATAATATGCTGCCTCCTGTTCTTAAAGAAGCGATTCAGGGTATTTCTTCCAGGCGTAAGGCACTAATAGGAATCCATTATCTCCACTAATGAGCAGTTTAAGAGGCTCTAGCCTCTCCCTGACCTCATGTCTCAAGTTCACATCTATCCATTGGCCAGGAATATGACTAGTTGTCTTCTCATAGTAAAACAGGACTTTTACATGAACTGCTTGAAAGGCTGAAGTAATGGTTGGTGTTCATTGGATGCCAGATGTACATTAATTTACACTTCGCTTCATTTTTATCAGATGTATTTTTATCATGGTGTATTCTTATGGTTGAACTATTATGATCGATCTGCACATGCCTAAATCAAATTTTAAAAAGATGATCCACTAACTCCACATCTCCCCATTCTCAAACGTACCTGTCTGGCCAAACCTTGGGACACACCAACAGTCAGTGTCTAATCAACATAATGATCTCTGCGTGATTTACCTGCGATGGCTCACCTTCCTCTGTTTGATCTTGCAGTGGAAACAGACTCATTAGCACCACAAAGTTCCAACATCTAAAAACCCAACCCAGAATAAAAGATGAAGTGCTTTTTAAAAAAACAGAGAGAGAGAACTTTCTCGCAAATATTTAAAATGGCTTCAAGTCAAACATGGAGCTGGTGGAAATGAAAGGCAGAGCAGACAGGGGGGCCTGATGAAACCAATTTGAAAGCTGTGATGCCACACCGTCGAACTAGAACAAACAACGTGAATAAACACATCTACAAAAGCTCCCAGTTATCAAAGAGTGGAGGGCTCCCTGAGGATCCATCAGCAGCCCCTCTGGATGGTGGACCAACTGCCAACCCAACCTCTACCTGCCGCCCTTCCTTTCAGGCAGTGGTGTAAAGTACTTCAGTAAAAATAATGTATCTGTACTTTACTTTACAATTGATATTTTGGGCAACTTTTCCTTTTCCTTCACTACATTCCTACAGAAAAGAATGTACTTTTACTCCATACTCCATACATTTTCCCTGACACCCAAAAGTACTCGTTACTCTTTGAATGCTTAGCAGGACAGGAAATGTTCCAATTCACACACTTATCAAGAGAACATCCGTGGTCATCCCTACCTCCTCTGATCTGGCGGACTTGCTAAACACAAATGCTTCATTCGTAAATGATGTCTGTGTGTTGGAGAGTGCCCCTGGCTATCCGTAATTAAATCAATAAAACAAGAAAATGGTGCCATTTGGTTTTCTTAACATAAGGATTTTTTTCATTATTTTGAAAAAATGTATACTTTTACTTTTGATACTTAAGTATATTTTAGCAATTTACATTTCATTTTCATACTTAAGTAAATTTAAATCCAGATACTTTTAGTATTTTACACAAGTATTATTTTACTGGGTGACTTTCACTTTTACTTGAGTCATTTTCTATTAAGGCATCTTTACTTTTGACAATTGTGTACATTTTCCACCTCTGCTTTCAGGCAGCAGTGTGCTGGGCTTTGCAACAACGACCACTACTGGTCCAGACTCCACACACAGAACTTAATGACAGGGACTCATTTGCACATAACAGGCAAGAAGTGGAAATACGTTCAGTATACAGCACATTTTACTTCTGTTCTTTTTCTCCAAGTGTTACACATTGTTCTAACTTTTTCCCTTGTTGTGGTGAGACAGGAATGTTGGAAACATTTGTAATGCTATATAATATGCCTTTATTTAACTATGCAAGTCAGTAAAGAACACATTTTTATTTTTAAAGACAGCCTAGGAACAGTGGGTTAACTGCCTGTTCAGGGGCAGAATGATAGATTTGTACCTTGTCAGCTCGGGGATGTGAACTTGCAACCTTTCGGTTATTAGTCCAACGCTCTAACCACTAGGCTACCCTGCCACCAATTATATAATGTTATATAATGCCATATAATGCTATATAATGATATGTAATGCTATATAATGATATGTAATGCTATATAATGATATGTGATGCTATATAATGATATGCAATGCTATATAATGCTATATAATGATATGTAATGATATGTAATGTTATATAATGCCATATAATGCTATATAATGATATGTGATGCTATATAATGATATGTGATGCTATATAATGCTATATGATGCTATATAATGATATGTGATGCTATATAATGATATGTGATGCTATATAATGATATGTAATGCTATATAATGATATGTGATGCTATATAATGATATGTAATGCTATATAATGATATGTGATGCTATATAATGATATGCAATGCTATATAATGCTATATAATGATATGTAATGCTATATAATGCTATATAATGATATGTAATGTTATATAATGCCATATAATGCTATATAATGATATGTGATGCTATATAATGATATGTAATGTTATATAATGATATGTAATGCTATATAATGATATGTGATGCTATATAATGATATGTAATGTTATATAATGCCATATAATGCTATATAATGATATGTGATGCTATATAATGATATGTAATGTTATATAATGCCATATAATGCTATATAATGATATGTGATGCTATATAATGCTATATAATGATATGCAATGCTATATAATGCTATATAATGATATGTAATGCTATATAATGCTATATAATGATATGTAATGCTATATAATGCTATTTAATGCTATATAATATTTATAAACACCCATGTCTAAAGTGTTGGCCAAGCACTTAAATAACTTTGAACAAAAGAGAAGATTTTTGTCATACGTTTTCTCATAACTATTATGAACATGAAATGATATCCAAATGCTTACATGAAAGCATTTCTCTTTCTCTTCTGATATGACTGGAGGTCTGTAGGACCCTAATGCCCAGTGTGTGGCATTACCCTCATCCAGAGCTGTGATTAATGTAGGAGTGATTCTGCCGCAAATGTCATTTACATTCTAATCAATACCAAATGTGAAGGCATATGGGAGAGGGGGCAGGATCTCTGTCTCTCTCTATCTCTCCATCTCTCTCTCTCTCCTCACACACTCATGTATGAAGTGTCTAAGTGCTTAACGTGGTCTCAGGGCAATTATTTTGTACGTAAATCTGTGACACTCCATTTAGTATGATATGTTATGTTGCATTATGAATGGAATAGCAGTCAAACAATAGCATACGAATTAAAGAACATATCGTATCATACGTCTTACCTGGTCTTACAGTAGCATACGTGTGGCGCTGTATCACAACCGGATGTGATTGGTTGTCCCATAGCGTGGCACACAATTGGCCCAGCGTCATCTGTCTTTGGCCGGTGTAGTCCGTCATTGTAAATAAGAATTTGTTCTTAACTGACTTGCCTAGTTAGATAAAGGTTACATTTAAAAAAGTCAGTTATTATGCATCTTGGACGACGTACAGTATCATGCGTCTTTCTCTGAGACCAGATTTCATGTTGCGTAGTAACAACGAAGGAGAATTACGGGGAGAATTTACTTTGCTGGTCAGGTGAACTAACGACAAAAGTTAGGATCATTTATGTGAAAGGTTAGGGGAACTAAAACAACAAAGTTTAGGGGAATTTACATATAGGGTTAGGTGAAGAATTGGGTTAAGTTTAAAATAAGGGTTAGCTAAAATGCTACAGTTGTCCCTGACGCAACTCGAACACGCAACCTTTGGGTTGCTAGACGCCCACGAATCCTCCTTGACCAATCTCCCTACTTTCGTGTCTGTCTAAAGTAACTAGACCATTAGTAGGTATCATACATCATCTTGGAGGTGCTCAGAAATAAGTAAAGTATGTTTCGTATGTCTCAGAGGCCAGGCTGAAGTGCTATGAGCCAATGTCATCCTTCACAAAAATACATATATTTTAGTCCACTGGAAAATTCTGCAGATAAAGGGTGAACAACGTGTCATCACAGAGAGGATAACAGATAATATAAATAATACTCTATTCATAGGAAATGTAAGAAACAATATCCAGCGCACTGTTTTTTAATTGAAAGATATCCACTCCATTCACTCTACATCTTAAATTTAATATCATTGAAATTGTTCCTATTTAGAAGTGATTTCCCTTTCAAGAAGAGATAAGTGCCAGGTGCCTATGCTGAATCTGCACTCACGTACAATAGATGCTGAGGCATATTAGTCCTTAGTGTTTTTCTCTGGGAGAGGGTTTGGGGAGTTTGAGTGGTGAACCAGCTTCTTCATGCCTACTCTCTGTTAGAGGAGTAATTGATGAGGTGTTGCAAAACTTCTGCCTGTGAGAGCTTCTTCCTAAAGAGTTGGGGCAAGAGGACAGAGCAGAGGTCAATTATTGCAGTTCTGAATGTGGAATTCAGCTAAGATCCACATGCATACTCTGTCGCATGCACGCACATACACGCAGAGAGTTCACTTTATAGAGATCATCATGCATCATTGCAGTTCCAGCTTTGTAGTGTTGTTTCGACTCTCCAGCTTCTGTATATGCTGTTGACAGAGCTCTTTTATCTGTTTAGACTACATTCTTCCCACTGGGCACAGACACCAATTC
>NC_060192.1:20386842-20444342 GCF_021184085.1 Oncorhynchus gorbuscha
GGGCTTTATTGGCATGGGAAACATGTGTTAACATTGCCAAAGCAAGTGAGGTAGACAACATACAAAGTGAGTATATAAAGTGAAAAACAACAAAAATTAACAGTAAACATTACACATACAGAAGTTTAAAAACAGTAAAGACATTACAAATGTCATATTATATATATATATACAATGTACAAATAGTTAAAGGACACAAGATAAAATGAATAAGCATAAATATGGGTTGTATTTACAATGGTTTTTGTTCTTCACTGGTTGCCCTTTTCTCGTGGCAACAGGTCACAAATCTTGCTGCTGTGATGGTACACTGTGGAATTTCACCCAAAAGATATGGGAGTTTTTCAAAATTTGATTTGTTTTCGAATTCTTTGTGGATCTGTGTAATCTGGGGGAAATATGTCTCTCTAATATGGTCATACATTGGGCAGGAGGTTAGGAAGTGCAGCTCAGTTTCCACCTCATTTTGTGGGCAGTGAGCACATAGCCTGTCTTCTCTTGAGAGCCATGTCTGCCTACGGCGGCCTTTCTCAATAGCAAGGCTATGCTCACTGAGTCTGTACATAGTCAAAGCTTTCCTTAAT
Organism: Oncorhynchus gorbuscha; assembly: GCF_021184085.1. NCBI lineage: Eukaryota > Metazoa > Chordata > Actinopteri > Salmoniformes > Salmonidae > Oncorhynchus > Oncorhynchus gorbuscha. The sequence goes on from NC_060192.1 coordinate 20,387,427, forward strand.
TTTGGGTCAGTCACAGTGGTCAGGTATTCTGCCGCTGTGTACTCTCTGTGTAGGGCCAAATAGCATTCTAGTTTGCTCTGTTTTTTTGTTAATTCTTTCCAATGTGTTAAGTAATTATCTTTTTGTTTTCTCATGATTTGGTTGGGTCTAATTGTGCTGTTGTCCTGGGGCTCTATAGGGTGTGTTTGTGTTTGTGAACAGAGCCCCAGGACCAGCTTGCTTAGGGGACTCTTCTCTAGGTTCATCTCTCTGTAGGTGATGGCTTTGTTATGGAAGGTTTGTGAATCGCTTCCTTTTAGGTGGTTGTAGAATTTAACGGCTCTTTTCTGGATTTTGATAATTAGTGGGTATCGGCCTAATTCTGCTCTGCATGCATTATTTGGTGTTTTACGTTGTACACGGAGGATATTTTTGCAGAATTCTGCGTGCAGAGTCTCAATTTGGTGTTTGTCCCATTTTGTGAAGTCTTGGTTGGTGAGCGGACCCCAGACCTCACAACCATAAAGGGCAATGGGCTCTATGACTGATTCAAGTATTTTTAGCCAAATCCTAATTGGTATGTTGAAATTTATGTTTCTTTTGATGGCATAGAATGCCCTTCTTGCCTTGTCTCTCAGATCGTTCACAACTTTGTGGAAGTTACCTGTGGCGCTGATATTTAGGCCAAGGTATGTATAGTTTTTTGTGTGCTCTAGGGCAACAGTGTCTAGATGGAATTTGTATTTGTGGTCCTGGTGACTGGACCTTTTTTGGAACACCATTATTTTGGTCTTACTGAGATTTACTGTCAGGGCCCAGGTCTGACAGAATCTGTGCATAAGATCTAGGTGCTGCTGTAGGCCCTCCTTGGTTGGTGACAGAAGCACCAGATCATCAGCAAACAGCAGACATTTGACTTCGGATTCTAGCAGGGGGAGGCCGGGTGCTGCAGACTTTTCTAGTGCCCGCGCCAATTCGTTTATATACATGTTGAAGAGGGTGGGGCTTAAGCTGCATCCCTGTCTAACCCCACGACCCTGTGTGAAGAAATGTGTGTGTTTTTTGCCAATTTTAACCGCACACTTGTTGTTTGTGTACATGGATTTTATAATGTCGTATGTTTTACCCCCAACACCACTTTCCATCAGTTTGTATAGCAGACCCTCATGCCAGATTGAGTCGAAGGCTTTTTTGAAATCAACAAAGCATGAGAAGACTTTGCCTTTGTTTTGGTTTGTTTGGTTGTCAATTAGGGTGTGCAGGGTGAATACATGGTCTGTTGTACGGTAATTTGGTAAAAAGCCAATTTGACATTTGCTCAGTACATTGTTTTCATTGAGGAAATGTACGAGTCTGCTGTTAATAATAATGCAGAGGATTTTCCCAAGGTTACTTGGTTACTATACATCATACTGTAGCATCAGAATCTCTACACGGTCACTTTCTGTGGGAGCGTTCTGCACTTAAAAAAAAAATTTGCAAGTCACCAGATTCACAAAGAAGCTACTCTTTCATTTCCTGTTTTCCTTCTCTTACTCTGTCTTTCTATCTGTGACTGTAGTGGTGTGTCCTCTCTCTCTCTCCCCCACTGCTCTACTCTGTGCTGGAGTGGACCTAAGCCTTCAGAGAGGCTCCTGTCCTGCCTGACTCACAGAGAGATGGCTGGGAGGGTGTTTGGAAAACAGCTAACTGGTGACAGATTAAGAGATTTGGGAGGTAAGCGTCCCACAGAGGAAGTGCCCCCAGTCATAGATATGCTGTCATTGCCATTATTCATAAATATATAAGGGATTGAATCAGCTAAATTAGCGAAAGTTCTACCCCATTTTACAAAGCAAGCGTTTGTCCAACATCACCCCTCCCTAAACCTGGGAAACTATGCTATTGATGGATTTTTTTTGCCTGACCAAGTCCAAACTAGGTTGTAACAGGGGCTGATGGATGATTTGAACATAAACAGTAAAACCCGCAGATGATGTACACTACTTGACTACGATTAAGACATTTTAAATAGTCTGAGTTCCGGGTATCCGGTTGGACGTAAAATAAAGTGCAAAATTAATTACGTGGAAATGGTTTAATGCTGAACTCCTACATCAACAGAAATGACTCCTATATAAACAGAAATGACTCATATATAAACAGAAATGACTCCTACATAAACAGAAATGACTCCTACATAAACAGAAATGACTCCTACATAAACAGAAATGACTCCTATATAAACAGAAATGACTCCTACATAAACAGAAATGACTCCTATATAAACAGAAATGACTCCTATATAAATAGAAATGACTCCTACATAAACAGAAATGACTCCTATATAAACAGAAATGACTCCTACATAAACAGAAATGACTCCTATATAAACAGAAATGTCTCCTCTATAAACAGAAATGTCTCCTATATAAACAGAAATGTCTCCTATATAAACAGAAATGTCTCCTATATAAACAGAAATGACTCCTACATAAACAGAAATGACTCCTATATAAACAGAAATGACTCCTACATAAACAGAAATGACTCCTACATAAACAGAAATGACTCCTATATAACAGAAATGTCTCCTATATAAACAGAAATGACTCCTACATAAACAGAAATGACTTCTATATAAACAGAAATGACTCCTACATAAACAGAAATGACTCCTATATAAACAGAAATGACTCCTATATAAACAGAAATGACTCCTACATAAACAGAAATGACTCCTACATAAACAGAAATGACTCCTACATAAACAGAAATGACTCCTATATAAACAGAAATGACTCCTACATAAACAGAAATGACTCCTATATAAACAGAAATGACTCCTATATAAACAGAAATGACTCCTACATAAACAGAAATGACTCCTACATAAACAGAAATGACTCCTACATAAACAGAAATGACTCCTATATAAACAGGAAGGACTCCTATATAAACAGAAATGTCTCCTCTATAAACAGAAATGTCTCCTATATAAACAGAAATGTCTCCTATATAAACAGAAATGTCTCCTATATAAACAGAAATGACTCCTACATAAACAGAAATGACTCCTATATAAACAGAAATGACTCCTACATAAACAGAAATGACTCCTACATAAACAGAAAGGACTCCTACATAAACAGAAATGACTCCTACATAAACAGAAATGACTCCTACATAAACAGAAATGACTCCTACATAAACAGAAATGACTCCTACATAAACAGAAATGACTCCTACATAAACAGAAATGACTCCTACATAAACAGAAATGACTCCTACATAAACAGAAATGACTCATAAACAGAAATGACTCCTATAAACAGAAATGACTCCTATATAAACAGAAATGACTCCTATATAAACAGAAATGACTCCTACATAAACAGAAATGACTCCTATATAAACAGAAATGACTCCTATATAAACAGAAATGACTCCTATATAAACAGAAATGACTCCTATATAAACAGAAAACATAAACAGAAATGACTCCTATATAAACAGAAATGACTCCTACATAAACAGAAATGACTCCTATATAAACAGAAATGACTCCTACATAAACAGAAATGACTCCTACATAAACAGAAATGACTCCTACATAAACAGAAAACAGAAATGACTCCTACATAAACAGAAATGACTCCTACAAACAGAAATGACTCCTACATAAACAGAAATGACTCCTAAACAGAAATAAACAGAAATGACTCCTACATAAAACTCCTACATAAACAGAAATGACTCCTACATAAACAGAAATGACTCCTATATAAACAGAAATGACTCCTATATAAACAGAAATGACTCCTATATAAACAGAAATGACTCCTATATAAACAGAAATGACTCCTATATAAACAGAAATGACTCCTATATAAACAGAAATGACTCCTATATAAACAGAAATGACTATAAACAGAAATGACTCCTATATAAACAGAAATGACTCCTATATAAACAGAAATACTCCTATATAAACAGAAATGACTCCTATATAAACAGAAATGACTCCTATATAAACAGAAATGACTCCTATATAAACAGAAATGACTCCTATATAAACAGAAATGACTCCTATATAAACAGAAATGACTCCTATATAAACAGAAATATAAACAGAAATGACTCCTACATAAACAGAAATGACTCCTATATAAACAGAAATGACTCCTATATAAACAGAAATGACTCCTATATAAACAGAAATGTCTCCTATATAAACAGAAATGACTCCTACATAAACAGAAATGACTCCTACATAAACAGAAATGACTCCTATATAAACAGAAATGACTCCTACATAAACAGAAATGACTCCTATATAAACAGAAATGACTCCTACATAAACAGAAATGACTCCTACATAAACAGAAATTTTACATTTACATTTACATTTAAGTCATTTAGCAGACGCTCTTATCCAGAGCGACTTACAAATTGGTGCATTCACCTTATGACATCCAGTGGAACAACCACTTTACAATAGTGCATCTAAATATTTTAAGGGGGGGGGGGGTGAGAAGGATTACTTTATCCTATCCTAGGTATTCCTTAAAGAGGTGGGGTTTCAGGTGTCTCCGGAAGGTGGTGATTGACTCCGCTGTCCTGGCGTCGTGAGGGAGTTTGTTCCACCATTGGGGAGCCAGAGCAGCGAACAGTTTTGACTGAGCTGAGCGGGAACTGTACTTCCTCAGTGGTAGGGAGGCGAGCAGGCCAGAGGTGGATGAACGCAGTGCCCTTATTTGGGTGTAGGGCCTGATCAGAGCCTGGAGGTACTGAGGTGCCGTTCCCCTCACAGCTCCGTAGGCAAGCACCATGGTCTTGTAGCGGATGCGAGCTTCAACTGGAAGCCAGTGGAGAGAGCGGAGGAGCGGGGTGACGTGAGAGAACTTGGGAAGGTTGAACACTAGACGGGCTGCGGCGTTCTGGATGAGTTGTAGGGGTTTAATGGCACAGGCAGGGAGCCCAGCCAACAGCGAGTTGCAGTAATCCAGACGGGAGATGACAAGTGCCTGGATTAGGACCTGCGCCGCTTCCTGTGTGAGGCAGGGTCGTACTCTGCGGATGTTGTAGAGCATGAACCTACAGGAACGGGCCACCGCCTTGATGTTAGTTGAGAACGACAGTTTGTTGTCCAGGATCACGCCAAGGTTCTTAGCGCTCTGGGAGGAGGACACAATGGAGTTGTCAACCGTGATGGCGAGATCATGGAACGGGCAGTCCTTCCCCGGGAGGAAGAGCAGCTCCGTCTTGCCGAAGTTCAGCTTGAGGTGGTGATCCGTCATCCACACTGATATGTCTGCCAGACATGCAGAGATGCGATTCGCCACCTGGTCATCAGAAGGGGGAAATGACTCCTACATAAACAGAAATGACTCCTACATAAACAGAAATGACTCCTACATAAACAGAAATGACTCCTACATAAACAGAAATGACAAAGAGAGATGAGAGAATCAACATGAAACTAAACCCTGTCTAGGCCTACATAATATCAACAGATGTAAACATGTATGTGGGGGAGGAGATTTAAGGACATGAGCTGAGACCATTTGGAGAACCATTTGTAGTTCATTACAGATACAGTATCTTAATTTGACCAGTTTCTCACAGCAGGATAATAGTCCTGCAGCAACGGGAAATGTGGATTATTCCGTGGATTATAGTGAATGGACATTTTTGTAGGGGTTCATGTTAGGGCAAATTCCGTTTGACATTTTAGTGGAAAATACAAACTTTAGAAGCCTTTCTGTACCTAGAATACAGTACAAGTTTGCATTTCCTGCAACAATAGGGGGATCAAATGAAGATCTTACAACTGTATCTTCATTAATAGTTGATGTTCAGTAGACTCACTGTGATGGGCCTGTTGGAAAATGAAAGTTTCACAGCACTTTGGAAGATGTTACATTTTAATCTGGAAAGGTCTAGACTTCTAGTTCCACTACTGGAATGCCCTGACTGAGCCCCTAGAGAGAGAACATTGGTGCCGGGTATCTGGACCAAGGCACAGCGTGATCGGAGTTCCACATCTTTATTAAACGTGAAACTTCTCAACAAAAACAATAAACAAGCAACGAAACGTGATGTAACATAGTGCAACAAGCACGTACACAAACAATATCCCACAAATGCAGGTGGGAACAGGGACACCTTATAAGTATGATCCCCAATTAGAGACAACGATAATCAGCTGCCTCTAATTGGGAACCATACTCAATCCCAAACATAGAAATCAATCGACAGAACACCGCCTAGTCACGCCCCGACCTACAACATCATAGACAACCAAGGGCTCTTTATGGTCAGGGTGTGACAGTACCCCCCCCCAGAAAAGGTGCGGACTCTGGCCGTAAAACCTGAAACCAAATGGGGAGGGTAGGGGGGGGTGACTTGCGTTGGTGTCGGTTCCGGAGCGGGTCGTAGCCCCCAACCAGACCCCGGATCCGGCCATGGCTGGACTGGGCACCGGCGCAGAGGAATGCTCCGGCCATGGAGCTGGACTGGACGCCGTGCCTGGACTGGGCATCGGCGCAGAGGAATGCTTCGGCCATGGAGCTGAACTGGACGCCGTGCCTGGATTGGACACCGGCGCAGAGGAAGGCTCCTGCCATGGAGCTGGACTAGACGCTGTGCCTGGACTGGGCACCGGTGCAGAGGAAGACTCCTGCCATGGAGCGGGACTGGATGCCGTGCCTGGACTGGGCATCGGCGCAGGTTGCACCAGACTGATGACACGCTCCTCAGGTCGAGTGCGTGGAGCCGGCACAGGACGCTCCGGGCTGGGGTTGCGCACTGGAGGCCTGGTGCGTGGACCGGCACATGTGTCACCGGACTGATGGCACGCTCCTCAGGGTGAGTGCGGGGAGCCGGGACAGGATGTACCGGGCTGGGGAGGCGCACTGGAGGCCACATGTGTGAAGCTGGTACAGGTTTCATCAGACTGCTGACAGGCTCTTCAGGTCGAATGTTGTGCAGAACACACCTGACCAACATCTCTCTCCTCTCTCTCCCACGTCCAGATTTCCCACTTCCCGGTTGGATTTGTCTCAGGTTTTCGCCTGCCATATAAGTTATTTTATACTCACAGACATCATTCAAACACTTTTAGAAAGGGTACTTCCGGGTTGGAGCGAGTGGTCGCATCGGCACTTCGCTCCCGCGGGTAGTATAACTTTTTCATTACATTTCATTATATTTCATTATAGCACAACGGTTTGATTTGTCTAATCTTAGCAATTTCTTCTCAGCTAGCTACATAGCCGTCTTTGTATCAAAGATAATTGCGTAATTATCGTATTTCGCCGTCCTAACGTAGTCTTCACTAGCCAGCTAACTAACGTCCACTGATTAGCTGCACTGGGAAAACTATTACACTCAACTGAACGACTTGATTAGTGTAGTGTTAGCTAGCTACATAGCTGTCTTTGCTGTCTTCGTATCTTCGTATCCAAGATAATTGTGTTGTTTAGGTTTAGAGTGTGTAGTCTTAGAGTGATTATCTTAATTTACCGAGGTTAGCTAGCCAGCTATTTGTCGTCCTTAACGTAGGAGACTCTGCTAGCTAGCCAACGCTAGCCAACGTCTTCTGAATAGAACTCAACAACCCGGTCGCATTCACAGGTAGTATCACATTTTCACTTCATTTCATTACAGTACAACGGTTTGATTTGTTTGATCGTAGCTAGCTACATAGCTAGCTACATAGCCGTCTTTGTATCAAAGATAATTGTGTAGTCTAGAGCGATTTTCTAGGTTAGCTAGCCAGCTATTGTCGTTCTTTTAACGCAACGTAACGTAAACAACACTGCTAGCTAGCCAGCTAGCCCCCGAATAGAAACACTGCAGAAACTATTACACTCAACGGAACAACTTGATTAGTGTAGTGTCAACAACACACCCACTGCCAGCTAGCCTACTTCAGCAGTACTGTATCATTTTAATCATTTTAGTCAATAAGATTCTTGCTACGTAGCTTAACTTTCTGAACATTCGAGACGTGTAGTCCACTTGTCATTCCAATCTCCTTTGCATTAGCGTAGCCTCTTCTGTAGCCTGTCAACTATGTGTCTGCTTATCCCTGTTCTCTCCTCTCTGCACAGACCATACAAACGCTCCACACCGCGTGGCCGCGGCCACCCTACTCTGGTGGTCCCAGCGCGCACGACCCACGTGGAGTTCCAGGTCTCCGGTAGCCTCTGGAACTGCCAATCTGCGGTCAACAAGGCAGAGTTCATCTCAGCCTATGCCTCCCTCCAGTCGCTCGACTTCTTGGCACTGACGGAAACATGGATCACCACAGACAACACTGCTACTCCTACTGCTCTCTCTTCGTCCGCCCACGTGTTCTCGCACACCCCGAGAGCTTCTGGTCAGCGGGGTGGTGGCACCGGGATCCTCATCTCTCCCAAGTGGTCATTCTCTCTTTCTCCCCTTACCCATCTGTCTATCGCCTCCTTTGAATTCCATGCTGTCACAGTTACCAGCCCTTTCAAGCTTAACATCCTTATCATTTATCGCCCTCCAGGTTCCCTCGGAGAGTTCATCAATGAGCTTGATGCCTTGATAAGCTCCTTTCCTGAGGACGGCTCACCTCTCACAGTTCTGGGCGACTTTAACCTCCCCACGTCTACCTTTGACTCTTTCCTCTCTGCCTCCTTCTTTCCACTCCTCTCCTCTTTTGACCTCACCCTCTCACCTTCCCCCTACTCACAAGGCAGGCAATACGCTCGACCTCATCTTTACTAGATGCTGTTCTTCCACTAACCTCATTGCAACTCCCCTCCAAGTCTCCGACCACTACCTTGTGTCCTTTTCCCTCTCGCTCTCATCCAACACCTCCCACACTGCCCCTACTCGGATGGTATCGCGCCGTCCCAACCTTCGCTCTCTCTCCCCCGCTACTCTCTCCTCTTCCATCCTATCATCTCTTCCCTCCGCTCAAACCTTCTCCAACCTATCTCCTGATTCTGCCTCCTCAACCCTCCTCTCCTCCCTCTCTGCATCCTTGGACTCTCTATGTCCCCTATCCTCCAGGCCGGCTCGGTCCTCCCCTCCCGCTCCGTGGCTCGATGACTCATTGCGAGCTCACAGAACAGGGCTCCGGGCAGCCGAGCGGAAATGGAGGAAAACTCGCCTCCCTGCGGACCTGGCATCCTTTCACTCCCTCCTCTCTACATTTTCCTCCTCTGTCTCTGCTGCTAAAGCCACTTTCTACCACGCTAAATTCCAAGCATCTGCCTCTAACCCTAGGAAGCTCTTTGCCACCTTCTCCTCCCTCCTGAATCCTCCTCCCCCTCCCCCCTCCTCCCTCTCTGCAGATGACTTCGTCAACCATTTTGAAAAGAAGGTCGACGACATCCGATCCTCGTTTGCTAAGTCAAACGACACCGCTGGTTCTGCTCACACTGCCCTACCCTGTGCTCTGACCTCTTTCTCCCCTCTCTCTCCAGATGAAATCTCGCGTCTTGTGACAGCCGGCCGCCCAACAACCTGCCCGCTTGACCCTATCCCCTCCTCTCTTCTCCAGACCATTTCCGGAGACCTTCTCCCTTACCTCACCTCGCTCATCAACTCATCCCTGACCGCTGGCTACGTCCCTTCCGTCTTCAAGAGAGCGAGAGTTGCACCCCTTCTGAAAAAACCTACACTCGATCCCTCCGATGTCAACAATTACAGACCAGTATCCCTTCTTTCTTTTCTCTCCAAAACTCTTGAACGTGCCGTCCTTGGCCAGCTCTCCCGCTATCTCTCTCTGAATGACCTTCTTGATCCAAATCAGTCAGGTTTCAAGACTAGTCATTCAACTGAGACTGCTCTCCTCTGTATCACGGAGGCGCTCCGCACTGCTAAAGCTAACTCTCTCTCCTCTGCTCTCATCCTTCTAGATCTATCGGCTGCCTTCGATACTGTGAACCATCAGATCCTCCTCTTCACCCTCTCCGAGTTGGGCATCTCCGGCGCGGCCCACGCTTGGATTGCGTCCTACCTGACAGGCCGCTCCTACCAGGTGGCGTGGCGAGAATCTGTCTCCTCACCACGCGCTCTCACCACTGGTGTCCCCAGGGCTCTGTTCTTGGCCCTCTCCTATTCTCGCTATACACCAAGTCACTTGGCTCTGTCATAACCTCACATGGTCTCTCCTATCATTGCTATGCAGACGACACACAATTAATCTTCTCCTTTCCCCCTTCTGATGACCAGGTGGCGAATCGCATCTCTGCATGTCTGGCAGACATATCAGTCTGGATGACGGATCACCACCTCAAGCTGAACCTCGGCAAGACGGAGCTGCTCTTCCTCCCGGGAAGGACTGCCCGTTCCATGATCTCGCCATCACGGTTGACAACTCCATTGTGTCCTCCTCCCAGAGCGCCAAGAACCTTGGCGTGATCCTGGACAACACCCTGTCGTTCTCAACCAACATCAAGGCGGTGGCCCGTTCCTGTAGGTTCATGCTCTACAACATCCGCAGAGTACGACCCTGCCTCACACAGGAAGCGGCGCAGGTCCTAATCCAGGCACTTGTCATCTCCCGTCTGGATTACTGCAACTCGCTGTTGGCTGGGCTCCCTGCCTGTGCCATTAAACCCTTCAACTCATCCAGAACGCCGCAGCCCGTCTGGTGTTCAACCTTCCCAAGTTCTCTCACGTCACCCCGCTCCTCCGTTCTCTCCACTGGCTTCCAGTTGAAGCTCGCATCCGCTACAAGACCATGGTGCTTGCCTACGGAGCTGTGAGGGGAACGGCACCTCAGTACCTCCAGGCTCTGATCAGGCCCTACACCCAAACAAGGGCACTGCGTTCATCCACCTCTGGCCTGCTCGCCTCCCTACCACTGAGGAAGTACAGCTCCCGCTCAGCTCAGTCAAAACTGTTCGCTGCTCTGGCTCCCCAATGGTGGAACAAACTCCCTCACGACGCCAGGACAGCGGAGTCAATCACCACCTTCCGGAGACACCTGAAACCCCACCTCTTTAAGGAATACCTAGGATAGGATAAGTAATCCCTCTCACCCCCCCCCTTTAAGATTTAGATGCACTATTGTAAAGTGACTGTTCCACTGGATGTCATAAGGTGAATGCACCAATTTGTAAGTCGCTCTGGATAAGAGCGTCTGCTAAATGACTTAAATGTAATGTAAATGTAGAAACTTCAGAGTGTGTTTTCCAATACTAATAATAATATGCATATATTAGTTTCTGGGACAGAGTAGGAAGCGGTTCACTCTGGGCACACTATTCATCCAAAAGTGAAAATGCTGCCTCCATTCCCAAAAAGGTTCAAGTCCTTTTAGCTCTAAATACATATCACATTGCATCCTAAAGCGATTAATAATTGTTTGTTTTTAATGGATTACATATTTCACAAAAGTCATCGCTGTTTCAAGTTTCCGGGTGTTTCTGAGTGCTTGATGAGCGATAGGACTGCAACTCCTAAATGGATAAAAGCATATTGTAACGGTTTTCTGTATGTGAAGGAGAGTCAGACCAAAATGCTGCGTGGCTATTGCGATCCATGTTTAATGAAACAAATTAAACACGAATCAAATACAAAAACAATAAACGTACCACGAAAACCGAAACAGCCTAATACTGGTGCAAAGTAACACACAGAACAAGGACATCAAGACACTAAGGACAATCACCCACAAAACTCAACACCAAACAGGCTACCTAAATATGGTTCCCAATCAGAGACAATGACGAACACCTGCCTCTGATTGAGAACCATATCAGGCCAAACATAGAACTAGACAAACTAGACATGTAACATAGAATGCCCACCCAGCTCACACCCTGACCAACCAAAACATAGAAACATACAAAGCAAACTATGGTCAGGGTGTGACACATATAAAAGAAGGTGTCTCTGATATAGAGGAAACTAGATCAAACAAATGTCGTTTAGAGTAAAATTATGGGAAAATGTCGGATAGAAAAGGAAGAGTCGTAGATGTTGAATTTTTACATTGGGAGGGAGATCAGACTTGGCGTTGTTCAGGTTTTCTTCTAAAAAGACCTAACTGACAAACATTTTGATTTGCTTTATTAGGATCCCCATTAGCCGTCGCCAATGGCGACAGCTAGTCTTACTGACGTCCTACCAGTGGAGGCTGCTGAGGGGAAGAAGGCTTGTCATAATATCTGGAACGGCGCAAATGGAATGGCATCAAACAAATGGTAACCATGTGTGTGGTGTATTTGATACCATTCCACCTATTCAGCTCCAGCCATTACCACAAGCCCGTCCTCCCCAATTAAGGTGCCACCAACCTCCTGTGGGTCCAACACATATAACGAAAAAGACATTACAGACATAACACTTTACAATTTACATACATTGTAGACCGTAGATGTTATATTGGATAATCCGTTCTTCCTCCCACAAAGGTACTGAGCCATTTATCGTCCAACTGTCTGGTACATTGGTTATATTTACTAACTATATATATCCCTGCTCTTATCTTTAATGGTTATAACAAACAGGAAATCACTCAGCTTTTAAGTATAATAGTAGGTAATGATTACACAGGATGCAGACACTGTTGAATACCTAGGCTAAAGGGTACATCGTCTGAAGTCAGAGCGAGACAGAAGCTGAGTCAGAGAGCCGTAGAAAATGTTAGTGGTTGGTCCCAGTGAAAATATGAACTAACCTCTCTATCTGGGAATGAGGAGTAGTGCTCTGCTTTCCACCTTGAGTTATAAGCATGCACCACCTGTATCAACCATCCTTGAATACCTAAGAATACCCTCCTTACCATGAGGCAACATACAGATGCTGGATCTTAACTTGATCGCACTTTTGTCACAGAGAATTTTCCTGCTGCATCAGGATATTCATATGAGCTTCATGAGTTCCTGAAAAAGAGCAGTTCTCTTTCTCTCCACGTGGGGGTAGTGGAGTCATTGGGATCAGGGCTTGCTATCAAAATAATATTCTCTCTCATTTGCTCAAATGCTAGGCCTAGATCCCATTACTGCAACATTCAAATGTATTTGAAATGCAGCCGTACACATCAACAACTATCGTTTTAGCTTAATAACACAAGATAGTTATTGGTTACCACTAGATTACAACATACAAGTGTCAAGGGTATGCTAAGATAAAAAATGTAGTTTAATTGTGGCCTGGGACGGTCTGACGGTTAGGGTAGCTGCTTTCAGCGTGCACATATAGTCCTACTGTGTCAGAGTATGTTCACTTCTGGCCCACCCCTCCCAGGCACAAATAACTCAACCCCCTTGATTTATTTACACATTTCAAATATGGACAGTCCAGGGATATTTTACCCCGATCTTGATAAGAAATGGCCATACCAGACGTTTTTGGATAACATAACTAGGAAACGAATACAATACTACCAATATGCTACACCAACATTAGTTTCCATTCGTACAAAGTGTTGGGTAAATTGCCACAGTAAGTGGCAGAGCGTGGCAAATGTTTATTAAGCCTTTGCAGAAGGCAGGAATCGTAATCACAGGCAGACAACGGTCAAACACAGGTAGGTAGTCAAAAACAAACAGAAAGAACTGAACTAAATAGGGAGCCCAGGTGAGAAACGAATACAGGTGAAATCAATGAACAAAAATGAAAGACAGGGCTACGTTCCAGAACACAAAGAAACAGGGCTACGTTCAAGAACACAAAGAAACAGGGCTACGTTCAAGAACACAAAGAAACAGGGCTACGTTCCAGAACACAAAGAAACAGGACTACGTTCCAGAACACAAAGAAACAGGGCTACGTTCCAGAACACAAAGAAACAGGGCTACGTTCCAGAACACAAAGAAACAGGGCTACGTTCAAGAACACAAAGAAACAGGGCTACGTTCAAGAACACAAAGAAACAGGGCTACGTTCCAGAACACAAAGAAACAGGGCTACGTTCCAGAACACAAAGAAACAGGACTACGTTCCAGAACACAAAGAAACACGACTACGTTCCAGAACACAAAGAAACAGGACTACGTTCCAGAACACAAAGAAACAGGACTACGTTCCAGAACACAAAGAAACAGGACTACGTTCCAGAACACAAAGAAACAGGGCTACGTTCCAGAACACAAAGAAACAGGGCTATGTTCAAGAACACAAAGAAACAGGGCTACGTTCAAGAACACAAAGAAACAGGGCTACGTTCCAGAACACAAAGAAACAGGGCTGCGTTCCAGAACACAAAGAAACAGGGCTACGTTCAAGAACACAAAGAAACAGGGCTACGTTCCAGAACACAAAGAAACAGGGCTACGTTCAAGAACACAAAGAAACAGGGCTACGTTCAAGAACACAAAGAAACAGGGCTACGTTCCAGAACACAAAGAAGCAGGGCTATGTTCCAGAACACAAAGAAACAGGGCTACGTTCAAGAACACAAAGAAACAGGGCTTCGTTCAAGAACACAAAGAAACAGGGCTACGTTCCAGAACACAAAGAAACAGGGCTACGTTCAAGAACACAAAGAAACAGGGCTACGTTCAAGAACACAAAGAAAAAGAACACCAGGTTGATTAAGAAAGGAAAAGCAGAACTTTACAGTAGGTTTGCCATGGTAAACAATTAAATACTTTATTTCTATTCCACGGAATGCTTGTCAAATAGCTCAATTGCCCATAGTCTGTTCAAAAAGGAATACATTGTTCAGATTACAATACGAACATATCTTGAAATATTTTGCGAGCACGACTAAGGTAACACCTTTTAGGGAGCGGTAATGAGGTGACCGATAATGGTTGCAATTGAGATCAGCTATGCAGGTGAATTTAGTGCATATAGATGGTTTAATGAGATATCAGCTAGCAATAATTTAGTGTCGTTAGCCTGTTCATTGTAACAGAACGAGATGTGTGAAAACCCATAATATAGGCTACAGATTGTGTGTCTCTGGCTGAGTTGATAAGTTGATTTGGGCCGGCAGTTGATTGACAGATGTAGGCCTACTGTAGAACGATCAACTTTCCTCCAGTATGGATGCTCGTCCACGTTGTATATTTAACATAGTTCTGGTCTCTGGTGTGGATTGAAGCTGTGAAGATGTCTATGCATTTGAGCCTATCCTTGGATGATTTCATTGAACTTATAAATGTTTCTTTGACATGTCAAATATCAGACAATTCAATTTACTTCTTGAAAACAAAAAAAATGCAATTACCTTGTGTGCCTAGTGTAGGCTCAGGTTAGTCCGTATGTCGCCCTACACCGGGTGCAAAAACAGGATGCTGCTTAGACCACTGCACTACGGCAGTTCACAATGCTCTAGCGAGCACTAAGAATGCAAAAAATACGGACGATACATAGGGCGTCATTTTTTGTTGGTTGTTGCCTTCCCCAAACCAACGCCCTAAACTTAACCACTGGGAATGAATGCCTACGCTGTTTCCTTTGAGTTGTTTCTATTTGAACCCTGTCACCATACTGAATTAACCTTTCAACCACGCGGAATTAATGCGTAAATAATAGACCGTCATCCAAGAGTCAAAGGGCATTGGGCCAGATTCAAACCCATGCTGACTCTGTCATATAGAGGACCGGGGTCAGTGGCTATAACCGCTGGACCACACAGGCACTGAGAAATACATTCATTTATTCTGCCTATTGCTTGCCTTTAGCATAGTATAATACCACAATTGATCGAACATTTTTACCTAACGAGAAATACATCTTCCCCCTACAAATATGTCAATTTATTATAATTCACATAAGAATTAACACGAGACGCACTATAGCCTGCATGTAACCTATAAAGTGGTCAAATTAAGAGGCAACATCTGTAAGTTCGAACTATTTACTCCCATTGCACCAGGCAGCATACAGATACAGTATAACCTGCTCTCTCTCTACTAGTCTACCTGTTTCTCAGTCTGCTATGTGTGAACATTTTGATGGCGTGCAGTTCTAACCTGACAGCCATGATGGAGGCCTTCATGTCTTATCTTTAGGTAGTCTGGGCTGGGGTGCCATTACCAGCCTGTCCCTGGTAGCCAGACATTTATCTTCTCTAAGAGGCATGACATGGCCAAGTGAATGTGTTGATGTAATGGATGAGGCTGGCTGCATGGCATCACAAGGTAAGGCTGTACCTGCCTGTCACTGTCTGTCACATAGCGCACATGGTGACGTGGCCTCTGCTGAGACAAGACATGAGACAGGCCTCAGAGATGTCCTGAGAGGGTAACCTGAAGGTGACCTAACGGCCTCTAGACATGCTGAGGTAGCATGACCTACCTAGCTTTAAGAAAGGGTTCAATTGACTGTTGCTGGTAGAATTGTGGCAGTGAATCTGGCTGTGGAAGAGAGCTACTCGCTAATTCTTCTTTACCTGCTTCATATTGTATGCTGATGCTCAGGACTCAAGGTCCAGTATTTTTTTTATAATTGCACAGGGAGAGTAGGCATTGATGGGCAAAAAATCCCTCTGAAGAAAATCCAATCCTATTTTGCTGTGATGCATAGGAAAGTAGATGTTAGTCACAGTCTAGCTGGGTTTGATCAGTCCATTCGTCTCATTTCCCCCTCTCTGGAGGAGCTTAGAGGAGCCAAACTTTCTCAACACCCTACCCAGACCCACCCAGCCACCCAGAACCAGACCCAGCCAGACAGACCCACCCAGCCACCCAGACACAGCCAGCCAGACAGACCCACCCAGCCACCCAGACCCAGCCAGACAGACAGACCCACCCAGCCACCCAGACCCAGACAGACAGACCTACCCAGCCACCCAGACCCAGACAGACAGACCCACCCAGACCCAGACAGACAGACAGACCCACCCAGCCAGCCAGACAGACCCACCCAGCCACCCAGAACCAGCCAGACATACAGACCCACCCAACCACCCAAACCCAGACAGACAGACAGACAGACCCACCCAGCCACCCAGACCCAGACAGACAGACCCACCCAGCCACCCAGACCCAGACAGACAGAACCAGACAGACAGATAGCCCTGCAGCTAGAATTGCATAGCAACAGCCAACCATCTGGACCAGGAGGAGGTCCGTGTCCCAGCCAAACAACATGGAAATGCATTTATTTAGCTTAACCTAAAGTAGCAGGCATAGGAAGATGCCTGAGCGGAGTCACGACCTCCGTTTTTCAGTGGACCGAAATGATGTCCAAGTAGGTTGGAAGAAGCTCATATCATCAAGGACAAGCAGGCTGCAGGACACACATGTATCCAATTCCCTCCTTCTCTGTCTCTGACGTTGAGGATGGACAGGCAGCCTGACACGTGCTCTGGCGGACGGGTGTTTGTCTGCAGCATAGGGCCAGACGCTGCCTTGTCTGCTTCTCTGATGGAGTCAAAGCCCAGAGCTGATTTAATTGAAGTGGGCAGAGTGAGGACAGAACGATCCACCCCCACCCCCAACCACCACTACATTCCTTCCTCCTGCCTGGCAATAGAGAGATGTAGAGTGAGTCCACTAATGGTGCACCAGCTGGATGGAGTCTCCATCAAACTACAGTTAATTATTCAGCTTCCAGAGGGTTCTCCCCAAATGATTTAAAAGCCTGCTAAGGCAGTGGGAGGAGAAGGAGGAGGAGAGGAAGACGGGTCCTCCAGTGAAGTAGTCAATGTTTTCTTTAAGAGGTTCCACCAACCTCCATCAGTCCGGTAGCGTGGAATATTAATTACTCATCAAGTCTGACCTGACCTAAAAAAACTATATCATGAATCGAAGTGGACAATTGAAATTAGGCTTGCTCAGCTTTTGCTCTAATCTGGCAGTTTATAAATATCACCACAGTGCTGGTTAAAGCGTCCTATAGAGTTCAAAGCTGCGATACCGCACAGTCTAATGTGAAATATGTCCGCGACTCAACAACAGACAATTAAATGAGGTTGTTAAATATGTAATAATGGGCCTCCGGACAACTATGAATTGAGTTTTACAGATGAGAGACCAGATATCCCTGGACAATTCGGAGCAATGTGAAAGATGGAAACCTAGTTGATAATGAGGAATGTAAAGCCCAGTTCTGTCATGTAGTTGAAGACAGGGTGGATTTAGCAGTCCTTCTGGGTAGGTGTCCTGGCAGGGTTGACTGATTGAAATTCCATGTCCGTATACATAACACTCAATCCGTGTCCACTCAGCAAAGAGGGAATATATCAGCTCGTCCCGGCCATCCCTCAACAGGCCCCCAAAAGCCTTTAATAACAAGCCCTAGCTGCCTGCAGAGCCGAAGCCCTGATTGTTTTGAGTGAAAACAGATGTGGTTTCTTCACATCGCTGTAGCCTCAGCCTCTGCCTCACTGGTGGAACGGAGCAGGCCTAGCTCTGTAACAAGGCCCGCCATGTTGTCTTCCTCAAACATCCGGCCGCTGGATGAGCCCAGCTGACCCCTTGCCCCATCTCCTCCACATTGCAAAAAAATAAACAATTACAAACAAGACGAAAACAGACTGTTTCTTCCCACAGCCCTCGTAAAGAAGAGAAGAGAGTCTGGGTGAGCACATTCATGCCCGATGCAATGATGAAATGAAACATCAGCACCATGCCCTTATGTGCGCCAAAACGCCTGCCATGTTTATTACATCTGACCATCTGGGTTTTACACGTGCATGTCTGCTGGACACAGCTCCACACAGCTGCCATGCAGTCACATACAGGTCAGAGGTCACAGTGTCAGCCAGTGGGTTATTAGAGGCAATCAACTTAAACGCCTATGACACACAATGGTTAAACGCACCGAGCAGAGCAAGGTAGTTTACCTCTCATTTGGAAATGTGGGAAATATAAATGACCCTCTCTTTTTTTCCCCAGTTTAATCACTGCTCATTTATTTCCTGTTAACTGTAAAAAGGGCCTCATGGGGAGACAAATGCCTTTGCAGCGAGGGAACAAACCAACAGTGACTCCCGCAGGGTCCTCAGTGACTGATATTTTTCAGTGAATTGTTTAAACAGTCTCAAATGTCCCCCCCCCCCTCAAATGCTCCCCTCCCTCGTTGCACATATGGTGTGTGTCCTGCGGGGCCCCTGAATGCTGGTCAGGTTCCCCTGCGGCCCAGAGGCTTTAATCAAAGCAGGACGGGAGGGCCTAGAACGGACCCTCACACCGCCCTGCTGCCTATCCTGTGACAGACATGCAAGGGAGTCCAACCCTGCCCTTGAGCGCCGAGCCTGGATCGCTTTTCCCCAGTCAGGCTATTTCCTTTCTCTGTCTCTGTCTCTCTCTGTCTCTTTCTGTGTGTGTCTCTCTCTCTCTCTCTCTGTATCTCGCTCTCTGACTCAGCCATTGGGCATCACTAACAGTTTGGTCTCACCCAGCTCAATGTTTGCCGGCTGAGTCAGGAAGGAAATATTTACCAAGAGCTAGTGTGAAGAGGTCACGACCTCCAGGTCAGACTGAAGGTGAGGAAGTGGGTGGGGTCATGTATGGAAGTGTTTATGCACATCACTCATAGGAGGCCACAGGGTATATACTTTTAGAGGCTATCACACACATTTTCTTACATTATTCTAGGAATGTTTTATTTATTGCTATATTAGTGTCCATTGTGATATTGTGCAGAATGTTTATTTGCCCTATGAAACATTTGGTTTGAAATCAACCAATCTTTGAGTGGAGTTGCATGTATTAGCTTATTATGGAGGAAATACTACGGGATGAAAGTAATACAGTCTTACATATAAACGTTGGTGGTATTTTCCTAGTATTTTCAAAAAGTAAAACTTCTGTATTTGCTGCTAGTACTGACCTTAGAGAGCCTTTTTATTTCTCTATTTGGTTAGGTCAGGGTGTGATTTGGGTGGCCACACTGCACCTTGGTCCGGTCATTCTACCAATAACGACAGACGTAACAGAAAATCCCACAAAAAAACGGACCAAGCAGCGTAGCCAGGAGGAGTGGACATGGGAGGACATTCTGGACGGCAAAGGATCCTGGACGTGGGAGGAGATCCTGGCCGGAAGGGATCGCCTCCCGTGGGAACAGGTGGAAGCAGCGAGGGAGGCACGGCGACGAGACCAGAAGTCATCCAGCGACATTCCGCAGTCCGGAGCCTCCAGCGGCGGTCCGCAGTCCGGAGTCTCCAGCGACGGTCCGCAGTCCGGAGCCTCCAGCGGCGGTCCGCAGTCCGGAGCCTCCAGCGGCGGTCCGCAGTCCGGAGCCTCCAGCAGGGTTCCCCAGTCCAGAGCCTCCCGCGATGATCCACGGTCACGTTCCACCGGCGATGATCCACGGTCCGGTTCCTCCGGCGATGATCCACGGTCCGGAGTCTCCGGCGACGAACTACGGTCCGGTTCCACGGAAGCGGAGGGATCAGCGTG
Source organism: Oncorhynchus gorbuscha (assembly GCF_021184085.1). NCBI lineage: Eukaryota > Metazoa > Chordata > Actinopteri > Salmoniformes > Salmonidae > Oncorhynchus > Oncorhynchus gorbuscha. The sequence continues at coordinate 20,407,682 of NC_060192.1, forward strand.
CGGAGCGGGGGCTAACTACCGAACCGGAGCCGCCACCGAGGAGAGATGCCCACCCGGACCCTCCCCTATAGAGTCAGGTTTTGCGGCCGGAGTCCGCACCTTTGGGGGGGGCACTGTCACGCCCTGACCTTAGAGCTGTTTTATTTCTCTATTTGGTTAGGTCAGGGTGTGATTTGGGTGGGCATTCTATGTTTTCTGTTTCTTTGATTTTGTCCGAGTGTGGTTCCCAATCAGAAGCAGCTGTCTATGGTTGATTGGGGATCATACTTAGGCAGCCCTTTTTCCGACATTTAGGTTGCGGGATCTTGTCTTTGTTTGTTGCATGTGTTGCACTCCGAAGCTTTACCTTCGTTGTGTTGTTGTATTTTGGTGGAACATTTAATAAAGAAAATGTACGCCTACCACGCTGCACCTTGGTCCGGTCATTCTACCACTAAATGACAGACGTAAGACACTCAGACTCTGCTGCCATAGCAGCGGATGCTATTTTAACATGGCCATGGAATTACTAATTACAGATAACATTGCTGGATCAACAGAAGTACTCTAGTACAGCATATGGGTCCATTACTGGGATGATTAAGCTTTTTGAAAATGGAAAACATTTCTCTGGGTTATACAAGCATGAGGTTGGCATGACCTCGAGAGAAATCTATTTTTCAAGTCACTACAGTGTACCAAAATGAAGAGAAGAAAGAAGACATATTTGTCGAGTGAAGAAAAAAATGACCAACTATACAACTTTTGAAAGAAATTAAAGTTGAACTTTATGGTAGTATAAGACAGGGTTTCCCAAACTCGGTCCTGGGCATTTGTGAAGTTGTTTGACTTAACTAATCCAAGTTACCATTTGCAATATAGACTTTGGCAGATGCACAATTGGGGTTTCATAGTCTCCTTTGGTCCACAGTGCTGCTGAATCATTTGTCATTGGCGTCACATTATGGGATTTCAGAATCATCTGGGAATTAACAAGATTGTGTGTGTGTGTGTGTGTGTGTGTGTGTGTGTGTGTGTGTGTGTGTGTGTGTGTGTGTGTGTGTGTGTGTGTGTGTGTGTGTGTGTGTGTGTGTGTGTGTGTGTGTGTGTGTGTGTGTGTGTGTGTGTGTGTGTGTGTGTGTGTGTGTGTGTGTGTGTGTGTGTGTGTGTGTGAGATGTAGATTTGTTGGTGAACTGATGCTCTATCAGGGTACTGTAGTCACAGCCAAACTGATGCTCTACCAGTGATAATGCATTCACAGCCAAGCCATCCTTCCCTCCCTTCTCAGGCCAAGACAAGGTGATTGAGTTAATTGCGTAATTTGTGGATTGAAATATTACACAGGGTATGTTCTGCACTATGGTCCCTTTTGAGTGCTTTTCCAACTTGATGGTTTGCTGCTGAATGAAATCAACCAATCTTTGCGTGGAGTTGCACGTACCTATTAGCTTGTTACATAGGAAATACTAAGGAATGAAAGTAGTACAGTTTTACATTTAAGTGTTGGTGGTATTTTCCTAGTATTTCCATATTCCAAGTAAAACTTCTGTATTTGCTGCTAGTACTGAAATGTTCAGTGTTCCTGGATGACCCACTCGGTCACGCCCTGACTTTAGAGAACCTTTTATTTCTCTATTTGGTTAGGTCAGGGTGTGATTTGGGTGGGCATTCTATGTTTTCTGTTTCTGTGATTTTGTCCGAGTGTGGTTCCCAATCAGAGGCAGCTGTCTATGGTTGATTGGGGATCATACTTAGGCAGCTCTTTCCCCATTTAGGTTGTGGGATCTTGTCTCTGTTTGTTGCATGTGTTGCACTCCGAAGCTTTGCGTTCATTGTGTTGTTTATTGTTTTTTTTTGGTGGAACATTTAATAAAAAAAATGTACGCCTACCACGCTGCACCTTGGTCCGGTCATTCTACCACTAACGACAGACGTAAGACACTCAGACTCTGCTGCCATAGCAGCGGATGCTATTTTAACATGGCCATGGAATTACTAATTACAGATAACATTGCTGGATCAACAGAAGAACTCTAGTACAGCATATGGGTCCATTACTGGGATGATTAAGCTTTTTGAAAATGGAAAACATTTCTCTGGGTTATACAAGCATGAGGTTGGCATGACCTCGAGAGAAATCTATTTTTCAAGTCACTACAGTGTACCAAAATGAAGAGAAGAAAGAAGACATATTTGTCGAGTGAAGAAAAAAATGACCAACTATACAACTTTTGAAAGAAATTAAAGTTGAACTTTATGGTAGTATAAGACAGGGTTTCCCAAACTCGGTCCTGGGCATTTGTGAAGTTGTTTGACTTAACAAATCCAAGTTACCATTTGCAATATTGACTTTGGCAGATGCACAATTGGGGTTTCATAGTCTCCTTTGGTCCACAGTGCTGCTGCTCCTTCTGCAGTATGATGTATCGCTTAGTTGGTGAATCATTTGTCATTGGCCGTCACATTATGGGATTTCAGAATCATCTGGGAATTAACAGGATTTTGTGTGTGTGTGTGTGTGTGTGTGTGTGTGTGTGTGTGTGTGTGTGTGTGTGTGTGTGTGTGTGTGTGTGTGTGTGTGTGTGTGTGTGTGTGTGTGTGTGTGTGTGTGTGTGTGTGTGTGTGTGTGTGTGTGTGTGTGTGTGTGTGTGTGTGTGTGTGTGTGTGTGTGTGTGTGTGTGTGTGTGTGTGTGAGATGTAGATGTGTTGGTGAACTGATCCTCTATCAGGGTACTGTAGTCACAGCCAAACTGATGCTCTACCAGTGATAATGCATTCACAGCCAAGCCATCCTTCCCTCCCTTCTCAGGCCAAGACAAGGTGATTGAGTTAATTGTGTAATTTGTGGATTGAAATATTACACAGGGTATTATTCTGCACCGTTTTGAGTGCTTTTCCAACTTGATGGTTTGCTGCTGAATAAAAAAATGTTTTTTTTTCTGCAGCTTGGAGATGTGGCAAGTCTCCAGAGGAATGATAAAACAATGTCTTGTAGATTTGTTTTTCTTTTTTTGACACATCAAATCAGAGTGTGTGGTCAACTGAACAGTTATGGCCTCCATTGGTATGACATCCTGGGGTTGAATGTTGGCTTGTGAAAGCCAGACTGTGGTGTTAAAGTTAAAAACAACATAAGCAAACAGAGCATAAACCTCTCCTAGCTGTGGCATTGTCCTGGACGGTACCCATGGCATGAGAAAGTCCTGTTGGGGAATTTGGTCGTGCAATGCTCTCTTTTGAGTTTAAGAAAGCCAGGATTTCCTCATTCTGAGAATGGGGAGGCCTTAACAGATTGATCTGCAACAGGGGACAGTCTATTCTTTAAAAAAGGCAGTAGACTACAAAAAAAAAGAGAGAGAGAGAGAGAGAAGAGTCCCCTAAGCAAGCTGGTCCTGGGGCTCTCTTCGCAAACACAAACAGACCCCACAGAGCCCCAAGGACAGCAACACAATTAGACCCAACCAAATCATGAGAAAACAAAAAAATATTTACTTGACACATTAGAAAGGATTAACAAAAAAACAGAGCAAACTAGAATGCTGTTTGGCCCTAAACAGAGAGTACACAGTGGCAGAATACCTGACCACTCTGACTGACCCAAACATAAGGAAAGCTTTGACTTTGTACAGACTCGGTGATCATAGCCTTGCTATTGAGAGAGGCCGTCATAGGCAGACCTGGCTCTCAAGAGAAGGCAAACTACAGTTTGTGCACACTGCCCACAAAATGAGGTGGAAACTGAGCTGCACTTCCTAACCTCCTGCCAAATGTATGACCATATTAGAGACACATATTATTTCCCTCAGATTACACAGATCCACAAAGAGTTCGAAAACAACCCTGATTTTGATTAAGTCCTATATCTTCTGGGTGAAATACCACAGTGTGCCATCACAGCAGCAATATTTGTGATCTGTTGCCACAAGAAAAGGGCAACCAGTGAAGAACAAACACCATTGTAAATGCAACCCATATGTATGTTTATTTATTTTCCCTTTTGTACTTTAACCATTTGCACACCATTACAACACTGTATATATACATATGACATTTGTAATGTCTTTATTATTTTGGAACTTCTGCGAGTGTAATGTTTACTGTTCAATTGTATTGTTTATTTCACTTTTGTATATTATCTACTTCACTTGCTTTGGCAATGTTAGCACATATTTCCCAGGCCAATAAAGCCCCTTGAATTGAATTGAGAGAGAGTGGAGGGGGGTGTTCTGCTGACCACCCACTGACTGACTGACCTCTCCATCCTGTTTGTCCTTCAATAGCAGCCCATCATGTACCCCTTCTGCCTAAACATCCACATGGGTTCTGTCTGTGCCGCTCTCTGTGGTCAGAGTGTTTTTTTTAACGATCTAAGACATGCATGAAAGAATATCAACAAAACATGTGTTTGAGGGGATTTGTGTTTGTATCTGGTGAGTAAGGATAGTTTCATGGGTGGTTTGGCTAGAAGATAGCCTTTTCAGTTGATTTGTGTCCTATCAACATGTAACAATTTATTATAACAGATTCTCAAACCTCAAATACTGATTAATACATGGATAACTTGTCTACCTGTGAGTGTGATGGAGCAGACATTACCTGAGTATTCATTACATGTCAGACTAGTTTGTTGGTTTCTGGTAAAACGTAGATATACTACACATATACAGGGCATTCGAAAATAATTCAGAACCCTTGACTTTTTCCACATCTTGTTGCGTTACTGCTTTATTCTAAAAATGGATTAAATATAGTTTTTTCCCTCATCAATCTACACACAATATCCCATAATGTCAAAGCAGATGTATTAAACGTCAAAGTTTTTTTTAAAATCACATTTACACAAGTATTCAGACCCTTTACTCAGTACTTTGTTGAAGCACCTTTGGCAGCGAGTACAGCCTCTTCTTGGATATGACGCTACAAGCTTGGCACACCTGTACTTGGGGAGTTTCTCCCATTCTTCTCTGAAGATCCTCTCAAAGTCTGTCAGGTTGGATGGGGAGTGTCACTGCACAGCTATTTTCAGGTCTGGGCTCTGGCTGGGCCACTCAAGGACATTCAGAGACTTGTGTGCTTAGGGTTGTTGTCCTGTTGGAAGTTGAACCTTCCTGGTTTCATCAGACCAGAGAATCTTGTTTGTCATGGTCTGAGGGTCCTTTAGGTGCCTTTTGGAAAACTCCAAGCAAGCTGTCATGTGCCTTTTACTGAAGAGGTGCTTCCGTCTGGCCACTCTACCATAAAGGCCTGATTGGTGGAGTGCTGCAAAGATGGTTGTGCTTCTGGAAGTTTCTCTCATCTCCACAGAGGAACTCTAGAGATCTATCACCTATCACGTGGTCACCTCCCTGAACAAGGCCCTTCTCCCCCGATTGTTCAGTTTGGCCGGATGGCCAGCTCTAGGAAGAGTCTTGGTGGTTCCAAACTTCTTCCAGGAAACTGTGTTCTTGGGGATCTTCAATGCTGCAGAAATGTTTTAGTACCATTCCCCAGATCTGTGCCATGACACAATCCTGTCTCGGAGCTCTACGGACAATTCCTTTGACCTCATGGCTTGGTTTTTGCTCTGACATGCACTGTCAACTATGGGACCTTTATATAGACAGGCGTGTGCTTTTCCAAATCATGTCCAATCAATTGATTTTTACCACAGGTGGACTCCAGTAAAGTTGTAGAAACATCTCAAGGATGATCAATGAAAATAGGATGCACCTGGGCTCAATTTCGCGTCTCATAGCAAAGGGTCTGAATACATATATTTTTTTGCTTTGTCACTATGGGGTATAGTGTGTAATTTGACGAGGATTTTTTTTTATTCAATCCGTTTTAGAATAAGGCTGTAACGTAACAAAATGTGGAAAGAGTCAAGGGTTCTGAACACTTTCCGAATGCACTGTATATATGCACTGTACTCTAGGTAAATTGTGAGCCCAGATGTGCCAAATCTCTGTCAATCACTGTAGGCCATTTACTTTCGGGCAAGATTTATAAATCCACCGTGGTATTATATTGCTTTGTGATTTCAATAAACCCGAGCTATAAGAAGGCTGTTTTTCACGTAAGCACTTAACAGACAGGAGGTGTAAAACCTGCACTATGATCCATGCTTTTACTTGTATTGGCTGAGACATTTGGCCTATCAACCAAGCTCAAGACAGAGAAGAAAACAATTATAAAGCTGAATATATTCTAGCACATAAATACAGTTTCTGTCTGACAGGGGTTTGGCAGGATGTTTGTCCTCAGGGACTTTAGAGTATTGATTTTTCAAATGGGGCTGGCACGGGCCTCTCGGATGCAGGGTGCCTGTCACTGTTGCAACAGCCTTGATGTTTTTTAGAGGCCAGTGTAGACTCAGACCAGTGTAGACTCAGACCAGTGTAGACTTTGCTCAGACCACTGCTGTGGGGAATGTGTCTCATGCTATTATCTGGTAAGGGATTTTATACAGTTTTATACAATATAATTGCTTTTTTATGGAAAAGTGAGAGGGCTATGCTATGGAACATTTTCTACCAATGTTCAACTAAAAAAAACTACCTCAAGTGAAGGCCAAGAAAAGTTCATGTGATTAGTTGTCGCTTGTCACACTGTACAGTAGTCAAGGTGCACACATTCTCTTTCTTATCCTCAGCTCAGCACAATGTGAACACATCCTTGGGAAACACCACATATTATCCAAGTTAGACATCTTAAGGGGACTCAAGAATTATTGCTGCAAGTGTATAGTCTACATTTACACCATCATAATTTCATTTCACCAAGAAAATCTTTCTCTAATGTGAAGTGACTGCTAAACTAATGTGGTGTGAAGTGACTACTAATGTCACAATCCTCTTCCTGGAAATGACTGGACCAAAGCGCAGCGTGGTGAGCGTACATTTCTTTTGATTCGAAATGAATGTCGCCAACAAAACAAGGCAACGACCGTGAAGCTTAACTTGGGCAATAGTGGCACTAACAAAGATAACTACCCACAAATGCGAAAGGAAAAAAGGCTGCCTAAGTATGATTCCCAATCAGAGACAATGATAGACAGCTGTCCCTGATTGAGAACCAACACATAGAAAAATAAAAACATAGAAATAAAAAAAACTAGAATGCCCACCCTAGTCACACCCTGGCCTAACCAAAATAGAGAATAATATCTCTCTATGGCCAGAGTGTGACAACTAAACTCAGATAGAAAATGTAGAAATGCTGAAGTTCATGTCATAGGCCTCAAATAAATAACATCTCATCCATTACCAGTCAGACTCTGTGCTCTCTCTTGTGAGAGATTTCACTCTACAGAGTTTATGATATTAAATGAATGAATCAGGTTCCACTCTTTTATGGTTGTCATTCCCCAAATCTTTCATACGTACTCTTATTGCGTTTCATTTCGTTTTGGAATTGTAAAGTGTTATACCGTGAGGAAAATGTTGCTCTGCTCTTGACTACGTTATACAGTGTGAACATCATGTAAAAGCCTTGGTCAGCATTATGCTGAAATGAACTGTTTGAATTTCAGCAGATTTTATCTCAGGTAAGTGGCCAGGAAAATGTCAACTCATGCTGAATGTAGTCATGCCATATTACTGCATACAGTAGCGCTGAAATTCAACTGAGTGGTAATTGCTGGTGTATACATGTGTTTTTGTCATAGAAGCCACAATTGTCATGCCTTGGTCATTGTATTTTGTGTTTTTGTTATATGTTTGGGTAGGCCAGGGTGTGACATGGCTTTATATGTTGTGTTTCGTATTGGGGTTTGTATTATTTGGGATCGCGGCTGATTAGGGGTGTGGTATAGGCTTGGCTGCCTGAGGCGATTCTCAATTAGAGTCAGGTGCTTATCGTTGTCTCTGATTGGGAACCGTATTTAGGTAGCCTGAGTTCGCTTTGTATTTCGTGGGTGTTTGTTCCTGTCTCTGTGTTGTATTCACCAGATAGGCTGTATTAGTTTCTCGTTTCGTTTGTTGTTTTCGTATTTCAGTTATTTCATGTACCGTCATATCATTCATTAAAGGCATGAGTAACCAACACGCTGCATTTCGGTCCGACTCTCTTCATTCAACAGACGAACGCCGTTACAACAATACCATAATTGGAGGAAAAAATACCTGTAAAAGCATAATACTGAGGACCTATAAAAGCATCACGCCAAGGACCTGTAAAAGCATAATACCAAGGACCTGCAAAAGCATAATACCAAGGACCTGTAAAAGCATAATACCAAGGACCTGCAAAAGCATAATACCAAGGACCTGTAAAAGCATAATACCAAGGACCTGTAAAAGCATAATACTAAGGACCTGTAAAAGCATAATACCAAGGACCTGTAAAAGCATAATACCAAGGACCTGCAAAAGCATAATACCAAGGACCTGTAAAAGCATAATACCAAGGACCTGTAAAAGCATAATACCAAGGACCTGTAAAAGCATAATACCAAGGACCTGTAAAAGCATAATCCACGGACCTGTAAAAGCATCATGCCAAAGACCTGCAAAAGTATAATACCAAGGACCTGTAAAAGCATAATACCAAGGACCTGTAAAAGCATCATGCCAAAGACCTGTAAAAGCATAACACCAAGGTCCTGTAAAAGTGTAACTGATGTAAAATGGCTAGCTAGTTAGCGGTGGTGCACGCTAATAGCGTTTCAATCGGTGACGTCACTCACTCTGAGACCTTGAAGTAATTGTTCCCCTTGCTCTGGAAGGGCCGTGGCTTTTGTGGAGCGATGGGTAATGATGCTTCGATGGTGGCTGTTGTTGATGTGTGCAGAGGGTCCCTGGTTCGAGCCCAGGTAGGGGCGAGGAGAGGGACGGAAGCTATACTGTTACAAAAGCATAATACTGAACGACCTATAAAAGCATCATGCCAAGGACCTGTAAAAGCATAATACCAAGGACCTGTAAAAGCATCATATCAAGGACCTGTAAAAGCATAATACCAAGGACCTGTAAAAGCATAATATCAAGGACCTGTAAAAGCATAATACCAAGGACCTATAAAAGCATAATGCCAAGGACCTGTAAAAGCATAATATCAAGGACCTGTAAAAGCATAATACCAAGGACCTGTAAAAGCATAATACTGAACGACCTATAAAAGCATCATGCCAAGGACCTATAAAAGCATCATGCCAAGGACCTATAAAAGCATCCTGCCAAGGACCTATAAAAGCATCATGCCAAGGACCTATAAAAGCATCCTGCCAAGGACCTATAAAAGCATCATGCCAAGGACCTATAAAAGCATCATGCCAAGGACCTATAAAAGCATCCTGCCAAGGACCTATAAAAGCATCATGCCAAGGACCTATAAAAGCATCATGCCAAGGACCTATAAAAGCATCATGCCAACGACCTATAAAAGCATCATGCCAAGGACCTATAAAAGCATCATGCCAAGGACCTTTAAAAGCATAATATCAAGGACCTGTAAAAGCATAATACCAAGGACCTATAAAAGCATAATACTGAACGACCTATAAAAGCATCATGCCAAGGACCTATAAAAGCATAATATCAAGGACTTGTAAAAGCATAATACCAAGGACCTATAAAAGCATCATGCCAAGGACCTATAAAAGCATCATGCCAACGACCTATAAAAGCATAATATCAAGGACTTGTAAAAGCATAATACCAAGGACCTATAAAAGCATCATGCCAAGGACCTATAAAAGCATCATGCCAAGGACCTATTAAAGCATAATATCAAGGACTTGTAAAAGCATAATACCAAGGACCTATAAAAGCATCATGCCAAGGACCTATAAAAGCATCATGCCAAGGACCTATAAAAGCATCATGCCAACGACCTATAAAAGCATCATGCCAAGGACCTATAAAAGCATCATGCCAAGGACCTATAAAAGCATAATATCAAGGACCTGTAAAAGCATAATACCAAGGACCTATAAAAGCATAAAACTGAACGACCTATAAAAGCATCATGCCAAGGACCTGTAAAAGCATAATACCAAGGACCTGTAAAAGCATAATATCAAGGACCTGTAAAAGCATAATACCAAGGACCTGTAAAAGCATAATACTGAACGACCTATAAAAGCATCATGCCAAGGACCTATAAAAGCATCATGCCAAGGACCTATAAAAGCATCATGCCAACGACCTATAAAAGTATCATGCCAAGGACCTGTAAAAGCATAATACCAAGGACCTGTAAAAGCATAATATCAAGGACCTGTAAAAGCATAATACCAAGGACCTATAAAAGCATAATGCCAAGGACCTGTAAAAGCATAATATCAAGGACCTGTAAAAGCACAATACCAAGGACCTGTAAAAGCATAATACTGAACGACCTATAAAAGCATCATGCCAAGGACCTATAAAAGCATCATGCCAAGGACCTATAAAAGCATCCTGCCAAGGACCTATAAAAGCATCATGCCAAGGACCTATAAAAGCATCCTGCCAAGGACCTATAAAAGCATCATGCCAAGGACCTATAAAAGCATCATGCCAAGGACCTATAAAAGCATCCTGCCAAGGACCTATAAAAGCATCATGCCAAGGACCTATAAAAGCATCATGCCAAGGACCTATAAAAGCATCATGCCAACGACCTATAAAAGCATCATGCCAAGGACCTATAAAAGCATCATGCCAAGGACCTTTAAAAGCATAATATCAAGGACCTGTAAAAGCATAATACCAAAGACCTATAAAAGCATAATACTGAACGACCTATAAAAGCATCATGCCAAGGACCTATAAAAGCATAATATCAAGGACTTGTAAAAGCATAATACCAAGGACCTATAAAAGCATCATGCCAAGGACCTATAAAAGCATCATGCCAAGGACCTATAAAAGCATCATGCCAACGACCTATAAAAGCATCATGCCAAGGACCTATAAAAGCATCATGCCAAGGACCTATAAAAGCATAATATCAAGGACCTGTAAAAGCATAATACCAAGGACCTGTAAAAGCATAATACTGAACGACCTATAAAAGCATCATGCCAAGGACCTATAAAAGCATCATGCCAAGGACCTATAAAAGCATAATATCAAGGACCTGTAAAAGCATAATATCAAGGACCTGTAAAAGCATAATACCAAGGACCTATAAAAGCATAATGCCAAGGACCTGTAAAAGCATAATATCAAGGACCTGTAAAAGCATAATACCAAGGACCTGTAAAAGCATAATACTGAACGACCTATAAAAGCATCATGCCAAGGACCTATAAAAGCATCATGCCAAGGACCTATAAAAGCATCCTGCCAAGGACCTATAAAAGCATCATGCCAAGGACCTATAAAAGCATCCTGCCAAGGACCTATAAAAGCATCATGCCAAGGACCTATAAAAGCATCATGCCAAGGACCTATAAAAGCATCCTGCCAAGGACCTATAAAAGCATCATGCCAAGGACCTATAAAAGCATCATGCCAAGGACCTATAAAAGCATCATGCCAACGACCTATAAAAGCATCATGCCAAGGACCTATAAAAGCATCATGCCAAGGACCTTTAAAAGCATAATATCAAGGACCTGTAAAAGCATAATACCAAAGACCTATAAAAGCATAATACTGAACGACCTATAAAAGCATCATGCCAAGGACCTATAAAAGCATAATATCAAGGACTTGTAAAAGCATAATACCAAGGACCTATAAAAGCATCATGCCAAGGACCTATAAAAGCATCATGCCAAGGACCTATAAAAGCATCATGCCAACGACCTATAAAAGCATCATGCCAAGGACCTATAAAAGCATCATGCCAAGGACCTATAAAAGCATAATATCAAGGACCTGTAAAAGCATAATATACGGCGACTTAATGTTAGGTCCCTTACTTCAAAGGCAATTATAGTCAATGATCATAATCTTGATGTGATTGGCCTGACTGGCCTGACTGAAACATGGCTTAAGCCTGATGAATTTACTGTGTTAAATGAGGCCTCACCTCCTGGTTACACTAGTGACCATATCCCCCGTGCATCATGCAAAGGCGCAGGTGATGCTAACATTTACGATAGCAAATTTCAATTTACGTTTTCGTCTTTTGAGCTTCTAGTCATGAAATCTATGCAGCCTACTCAATCACTTTTTATAGCTACTGTGCTACTGTTTACAGACCTCCTGGGCCATATACAGCGTTCCCCATTGAGTTCCCTGAATTCCTATCGGACCTTGTAGTCATAGCAGATAATATTCACATTTTTGGTGACTTTAATATTCACATGGAAAAGTCCACAGACCCACTCCAAAAGGCTTTCAGAGTCATCATCGACTCAATGGGTTTTGTCCAACATGTCTCTGGACCTACTCACTGTCACAGTCATACTCTGGACCTAGTTTTGTCGCATGGAATAAATGTTGTGGATCTTAATGTTTTTCCTCATAATCCTGGACTATCGGACCACCATTTTATTACGTTTGCAATTGCAACAAATAATCTGCTCAGACCCCAACCAAGGAGCATCAAAAGTTGTGCTATAAATTCACAGACAACACAAAGATTCATTGATGCCCTTCCAGACTCCCTCTGCCTACCCAAGGACGTCAGAGGACAAAAATCAGTGAGCCACCTAACTGAGGAACTCAATTTGACCTTACGCAATACCCTAGATGCAGTTGCACCTCTAAAAACTAAAAACATTTATCATAAGAAACTTTATTTACTTTTCTGCTCTTTTGCACACCAATATCTCTACCTGTACATGACCATCTGATCATTTATCACTCCAGTGTTAATCTGCAAAATTGTAATTATTCGCCTACCTCCTCATGCCTTTTGCACACATTGTATATAGACTCCCCTTTTTTTCTACTGTGTTATTGACTTGTTAATTGTTTACTCCATGTGTAACTCTGTGTTGTCTGTTCACACTGCTATGCTTTATCTTGGCCAGGTCGCAGTTGCAAATGAGAACTTGTTCTCAACTAGCCTACCTGGTTAAATAAAGGTGAAATAAAATATTTAAAAAAATATAAAAATGAACTTCTTTGAGGAAAAGATCATGGTTATTAGAAAGCAAATTACGGACTCCTCTTTAAATCTGCGTATTTCTTCAAGGCTCAGTTGTCCTGAGTCTACACAACTCTGCCAGGACCTAGGATCAAGTGTTTTACTACTATATCTCTTGACACAATGATGAAAATAATCATGGCCTCTAAACCTTCAAGCTGCATACTGGACCCTATTCCAACTAAACTACTGAAAAGCTGCTTCCTGTGCTTGGCCCTCCTATGTTGAACATAATAAACGACTCCCTATCCACCGGATGTGTACCAAACTCACTAAAAGTGAAAGTAACAAAGCCTCTCTTGAAAAAGCCAAACCTTGACCCAGAAAATATAAAAAAACTATCGGCCTATATCGAATCTTCCATTCCTCTCAAAAATAAAAATAAAGGATGTTGCACAGCAACTCACTGCCTTCCTGAAGATAAACAATGTATACGAAATGCTTCAGTCTGGTTTTAGACCCCATCATAACACTGAGACTGCACTTGTGAAGGTGGTAAATGACCTTTTAATGGCATCAGACCAAGGCTCTGCATCTGTCCTCGTGCTCCTAGACCTTAGTGCTGCTTTTGATACCATCGATCACCACATTCTTTTGGAGAGCTTGGAAACCCAAATTGGTCTACACCGACAAGTTCTGGCCTGGTTTGGATCTTATCTGTCGGAAAGATATCAGTTTGTCTCTGTGAATGGTTTGTCCTCTGACAAATCAACTGTAAATTTCGGTGTTCCTCAAGGTTCCGTTTTAGGACCACTATTGTTTTCACTATATATTTTACCTCTTGGGTATGTCATTCCAAAACATAATGTTAACTTTCACTGCTATGCGGATGACACACAGCTGTACATTTCAATGAAACATGGTGAAGCCCCAAAATTGCCCTCGCCAGAAGCCTGTGTTTCAGACATAAGGAAGTGGATGGCTGCAAACTTTCTACTTTTAAACTCGGACAAAACAGAGATGCTTGTTCTAGGTCCCAAGAAACAAAGAGATCTTCTGTTGAATCTGACAATTACTCTTAATGGTTGTACAGTCGTCTCAAATAAAACTGTGAAGGACCTCGGCGTTAGTCTGGGCCCTGATCTCTCTTTTGACGAACATATCAAGACTGTTTCCAGGACAGCTTTTTTTCCATCTACGTAACATTGCAAGAATCAGAAACTTTCTGTCCAAAAATGATGCAGAAAAATTAATCCATGCTTTTGTTACTTCTAGCTTAGACTACTGCAATGCTCTACTTTCCGGCTACCCGGATAAAGCACTAAATAAGCTTCAGTTAGTGCTAAATACGGCTGCTAGAATCCTGACTAGAACAAAAGAATTTGATCATATTACTCCTGTGCTAGCCTCCCTACACTGGCTTCCTGTCAAGGCAAGGGCTGATTTCAAGGTTTTTACTGCTAACCTACAAAGCATTACATGGGCTTGCTCCTACCTATCTCTCTATCTCTACATGTACGCTATGTTCACAAGACGCAGGCCTCCTAATTGTCCCTAGAATTTATAAGCAAACAGCTGGAGGCAGGGAATTCTCTTATAGAGCTCAATTTTTATGGAATGGTCTGCCTACCCATGTGAGAGACGCAAACTCGGTCTCAACCTTTAAGTCTTTACTGAAGACTCATCTCTTCAGTGAGTCATATGATTGAGTGTAGTCTGGCCCAGGAGTGTGAAGGTGAACGGAAAGGCTCTGGAGCAACGAACCTCCCTTGCTGTCTCTGCTTGGCCGGTTCCCCTCTTTCCACTGAGATTCTCTGCCTCTAACCCTATTACAGGGGCTGAGTCACTGGCTTACATGAGCTCTTTCATGCCATCGTCGGAGGGGTGCGTCACTTGTCTGGGTTGGCGCCCCTGCTTGGGTTGTGCCGTGGCGGAGATCTTTGTGGGCTATACTCGGCCTTGTCTCGGGATGGTAAGTTGGTGGTTGAAGATATCCCTCTAGTGGTGTGGGGGCTGTGCTTTGGCAAAGTGGGTGTGGTTATATCCTTCCTGTTTGGCCCTGTCCGGGGGTATCATCGGATGGGGCCACAGTGTCTCCTGACCCCTCCTGTCTCAGCCTCCAGTAGTTATGCTGGAGTAGTTTATGTGTCGGGGGGCTAGGGTCAGTTTTTATATCTGGAGTACTTCTCCTGTCTTATCCGGTGTCCTGTGTGAATTTAAGTATGCTCTCTCTAATTCTCTCTTTCTCTCTACCTCTTTTTTTTCTCTCTCTCTCTCTTTCTCTCTGTCGCAATACCTCTTTCTACCTGTCTCAATACCCCCCCCCCTCTCTCCCTCTGTCTGGTGTGGAAAGTGTGCCCACAGGCAGGCAGTAGTGTCAGGGGGCTGGGTAGTATTGATCAGAGGAGTGTGTGATGATGATGGGCTGTGACAGCCCACCGTGTGGACCTGCTCTGAGTCAGGGAGGAGCCCGCCCTGTTGCCGTGTCTCTCATACTTGAGGCCCAGGATCACGCTAGCGCAGGCTGCATCATTCCACACGCATCACTGCCCTAGGACACGGCCTGTGCTGCGGCCTGAGAAATTAGCACCAGGAGACATAGGAAAAAGCTCTGTCTGTCTACAATGTGTTAGGGAGAGATACTGTACTGTACAGGATGTGACCAAGCTTCAATCGTTTAGAACTCCCACTTGAGTGTTGAGTCTCCACTGCATTAAGATTTTTAAAAGTTTCAGATAATACATTGTGATAACATTGTGATTCATTGTGAAAACTGTGTTTTGGAACTGACTAAACAAGGCTAGATTTTCATACCGGTACTTCAGTGCTCTGACAATCAAGCCAGATGCCACACTGGAAATAGTGCCAGTTTTAGTGCCAGTTTTTTTTAATTAGTGGTTAAACTTTGACAGACACTTGATTGCTCAATTATTTCACTAACGTGCAAACAAAGGACGTCAGCATTCACTTGAGATCAGAAACACACGTGTCTCAGCTTAAGCGGTGTTACACAAAGTTGGTGTATTTACCTCAAGTAGACCCAGCTTTTTATCTTAGTTTACCTTCCAAACAGAAGGAACAACTTTAGACAGGAACTCCAACTTTGTTGGTGTTCTGCTTTGGATTTGGACTTGTACTGAGTGATTTATGCTGAGTTGAATGAGAAACTAACTTTGCAGCTCTGTAATAATGAGGTACTGTGAGTAATATCACTTTGTGTACTGTTCAAGGCCCAAACTAATGATAGGGATTGACTGACAGCTTTCAACAAACCCATTTTAAACACTAAAGCCAGCCGTTCTGCCTGTGGAGGCATTCTACATGACCGCTAGTATAATTATCTCCACTCTTTCACAGTTGAAAAGACTATGTGAACCACACAGGCAGAGAGAAAACACCTTAATGTTTTTTGATCTGAAGTCAACAGCTTGGGAATTTCCTTCAACTCTCTTTGGTCAGCTGAAGAGAGAGGTTGTGGAGGGGGGGGGCTGGATGGAAAAGAAAAAGTAAGAAAAACAGAATAGAAGATAAACAGAGAAATAAAAGTTCACACTGCCAGCATAGTGCTTAGTTTTTCTTTCACAAAGCGTTCTATATGCAATATTCCACATTTCACAATCAAATGGAACTGTGCATTGGGCACACTGAAGGCAGCTTCTGTAAGGAACACATTTGGGATAAATTCACCATGTCTTTTTTTGTCTATTTTAGGTCTGGGCCAAATAAGTTGGTCATCGTTCTAGGAAGATTTGATTTCTTAAGTGTTTGGACTGAAATGTTTGTTATTTTGTGCTAGCATGAAGGACAGAAATGTTGTTCCACCTCAAAAAGCACAAGAAAGAAATTCTTCTGAAATTGTTTCTGTAGTTAATAATAACAGATACAATTATCATTCCTGCAACATTCTTTTGTTTAAATATAATTTGATCTGAGAAATTAAGCAAATTGATTGCACCCAAATTGAAATGTTTATTTATAGGATTCAGATCATATATTACCCAACTCCATAAACTTCCGGCGCCGACTGAGATGGCCGCCTCGCTTCACGTTCCTAGGAAACTATGCAGTTTTTTTTTTTTAACGTGTTATTTCTTACATTAGTACCCCAGGTCATCTTAGGTTTCATTACATACAGTCGAGAAGAACTACTGAATATAAGATCAGCGTCAACTCACCATCAGTATGACCAAGAATATGTTTTCCGCGATGCGGATCCTGTGTTCTGACTTACAAACAGGACAACGGAATGGATCGCATGCAGCGACCCAAGGAAACGACTCCGAAAAAGAGGGAAACGCGGCGGTGTTCTGGTCAGACTCCGAAAAAGGGCACATCGTGCACCACTTCCCAGCATTCTTCTTGCCAATGTCCAGTCTCTCGACAACAAGGTTGACGAAATCCGAGCAAGGGTGGCATTCCAGAGGGACATCAGAGACTGCAACGTTCTCTGCTTCACGGAAACATGGCTTACTGGGAAGACGCTATCCAGGGCGGTGCAGCCAACGGGTTTCTCCACGCATCGCGCCGACAGAAACATACATCTCTCTGGTAAGAAGAGTGGCGGGGGCGTATGCCTCATGACTAACGGGACATGGTGTGATGAAGGAAACATACAGGAACTCAAATCCTTCTGTTCACCTGATTTAGAATTCCTCACAATCAAATGTAGACCGCATTATCTTCCAAGAGAATTCTCTTCGATTATAATCACAGCCGTATATACCCCCCCCCAAGCAGACACATCGATGGCTCTGAACGAACTTTATTTAACTCTTTGCAAACTGGAAACCATTTATCCGGAGGCTGCATTCATTGTAGCTGGGGATTTTAACAAAGCTAATCTGAAAACAAGACTCCCTAAATTTTATCAGCATATCGATTGCGCAACCAGGGGTGGTAAAACCTTGGATCATTGTTACTCTAACTTCCGCAACGCATATAAGGCCCTGCCCCGCCCCCCCTTTCGGGAAAGCTGACCACGACTCCATTTTGCTGATCCCTGCCTACAGGCAGAAATTAAAACAAGAGGCTCCCACGCTGAGGTCTGTCCAACGCTGGTCAGACCAAGCTGACTCTACACTCCAAGACTGCTTCCATCACGTGGACTGGGACATGTTTCGTATTGCGTCAGATGGAAATATTGACGAATACGCTGATTCGGTGTGCGAGTTCATTAGAATGTGCGTCGAAGATGTCGTTCCCATAGCAACGATAAAAACATTCCCAAACCAGAAACCGTGGATTGATGGCAGCATTCGCGTGAAACTGAAAGCGCGAACCACTGCTTTTAATCAGGGCAAGGTGTCTGGTAACATGTCCGAATATAAACAATGCAGCTATTCCCTCCGCAAGGCTATTAAACAAGCTAAGCGTCAGTACAGAGACAAAGTGGAATCTCAATTCAATGGCTCAGACACAAGAGGCATGTGGCAGGGTCTACAGTCAATCACGGACTACAAGAAGGAATCCAGCCCAGTCACGGACCAGGATGTCTTGCTCCCAGGCAGACTAAATAACTTTTTTGCCCGCTTTGAGGACAATACAGTGCCACTGACACGGCCTGCAACGAAAACATGCGGTCTCTCCTTCACTGCAGCCGAGGTGAGTAAGACATTTAAATGTGTTAACCCTCGCAAGGCTGCAGGCCCAGACGGCATCCCCAGCCGCGCCCTCAGAGCATGCGCAGAACAGCTGGCCGGTGTGTTTACGGACATATTCAATCAATCCCTATACCAGTCTGCTGTTCCCACATGCTTCAAGAGGGCCACCATTGTTCCTGTTCCCAAGAAAGCTAAGGTAACTGAGCTAAACGACTATCGCCCCGTAGCACTCACTTCCGTCATCATGAAGTGCTTTGGGAGACTAGTCAAGGACCATATCACCTCCACCCTACCTGACACCCTAGACCCACTCCAATTTGCTTACCGCCCAAATAGGTCCACAGACGATGCAATCTCAACCACACTGCACACTGCCCTCAATGTTAGTGATGGCTGTTTAACAGTCTGATGGCCTTGAGATAGAAGCTGTTTTTCAGTCTCTCGGTCCCAGCTATGATGCACCTGTACTGACCTCACCTTCTGGATGATAGCGGGGTGAACAGGCAGTGGCTCGAGTGGTTGTTGTCCTTGATGATCTTTATGGCCTTCCTGTAACATCGGGTGGTGTAGGTGTCCTGGAGGGCAGGTAGTTTGCCCCCGTTGATGCGTTGTGCAGACCTCACTACCCTCTGGAGAGCCTTACGGTTGTGGGTGGAGCAGTTGCCATACCAGGCGGTGATACAGCCCGCCAGGATGCTCTCAATTGTGCATCTGTAAAGGTTTGTGAGCGTTTTTGGTGACAAGCCAAATTTCTTCAGCCTCCTGAGGTTGAAGAGGCGCTGTTGCGCCTTCTTCCCCATGCTGTCTGTGTGGGTAGATTTCAGTTTGTCCGTGATGTGTGCGCTGAGGAACTTAAACTTTCCACCTTCTCAACTACTGTCCCGTCGATGTGGATAGGGGGCTGCTCCCTCTGCTGTTTCCTGATGTCCAGGATCATCTCCTTTGTTTTGTTGACATTGAGTGTGAGGTTATTTTCCTGACACCATACTCTGAGGGCCTTCACCTCCTCCCTGTAGGCGGTCTCGTCGCTGTTGATAATCAAGCCTACCACTGTAGTGTCGTCTGCAAATTTGATGATTGAGTTGGAGGCGTACATGGCCATGCAGTCATGTGTGAACACGGAGTACAGGATAGGGCTTAGAACGCACCCTTGTGGGGCCCCATGGTTGAGGATCAGAAAGTCCAGGACCCGTCAGAAAGTCCAGGACTCAGTTGCACAGGGCGGGGTCAAGACCCAGGGCTTAATGACGCAGAGCTTAATGACGAGTTTGGAGGGTACTATGGTGTTAAATACTGAGCTGTAGTCGATGCACAGCTTTCCTACATAGGTATTCCTCTTGTCCAGATGGGTTAGGGCAGTGTGCAGTCTGCAGTGTGAATGCGATTGCATTGTCTGCGGAGCTACTGAGAAGAAGATTCCGCAGGTTTTGGTAGCGGGCCGTGTCGGTGGCACTGTATTGTCCTCAAAGCGAGCCAAGAAGTTATTAAGTTTGTCTGGGAGCAAGACATCGGGGTTCACAACGGGGCTGGTTTTCTTTTTGTAGTCCGTGATTAACTGTAGACCCTGCAACATATCTCTCGTGTCTGAGGCTTTGAATTGTGACTTTACTTTGTCTCTATATGGACACTTAGCTTATTTGATTGCCTTGCGGAGGGAATAGCTACACTGTTTGTATTCGGTCATGTTTCCAGTCACCTTGCCCTGATTAAAAGCAATTGTTCGCGATTTCAGTTTTGCTCAAATGCTGCCATCAATCCACGGTTTCTTGTTGTGGAAGGTTTTAATTGTCGTTGTTAGTACAATATCACCGATGCACTTGCCAATAAACTCGTTCACTGAATCAGTGTATACATCAATGTTGTTGTCCGACGCTATCCGGAACATATCCCAGTCCACGTGATCAAAGCAATCTTGAGAGGTGGAATCAGATTGGTCGGACCAGCGTTGAACAGACTTGAGCACGGGTTTTCCTGTTTTAGTTTCTGTCTATAGGCTGGGAGCAACCAAATGGAGTCGTGGTCAGATTTGCCGAAAGGAGGGCGAGGGAGGGCTTTGTATGCACCGTGGAAGTTAGAGTAACAGTGATCCAGAATTTTTCCAGCCCAGGTCGCGCATTCGATATGCTGATAAAATTTAGGGAGCCTTGTTTTCAGATTAGCCTTGTTAAAATCCCCAGCTACGATAAATGCAGCCTCAGAATATGTGGTTTCCAGTTTACATAGAGTCCAATAAAGTTCTTTATAGTTTAGTTTCCTAATAACACGAAGCGAGGTGACCATCTCTGTTGGCGCCGGATTACACATCAGAGGGTTGTGTGTTTGGCCCAGTACATCACTGGGGCCAAACTTCATGCCATCCAGGACCTCTATACCAGGCGGCGTCAGAGGAAGGCCCTAAAAATAGCCAAAAACTCCAGCCACCTCTGTTACAGCATGACAAGCGGTACCAGAGTGCCATGTCTATGTCCAAAAGGCTTTTTAGCACTTCTACATCCAAGGCATAAGACACCCGAAAAGCTGATCAAATGGCCACCCGGACTATTTTCATTGTTTTTTAGTTTTTTTAAACTTTAGTTTATTATAGTAAATACTTTTCTTAACACTTTTTTAACTCAATTGTTAGTTAAGGGCTTGTAAGTAAGCATTCTACTGTAAGTTCCACACCTGTTGTATTCGGCTTATGTGACAAATACTATTTGATTTGATTTGATATGATTTGGGTGCAGGAGGAATTGGGGTGGATGAACATATAGATATAGCAGATAAAGCAGGTTTCATCCAGATTGGCCAGACCACCACACCAAGGCTGAAGTTCTCCCACCCAGCCAGCCAAGCCATGACTGACTCTTAGCAGCCTAGGGAGGGAGATTGAAGCAGTGAGAAAATCAATCCTAACTGCCTGGAATCAATAGCAATAATGGTGACTCTCTTGTTTGGCCCTGACCTTAAGCAGACAAATGACGGGAGACGAGGGGAATCCGTGGCAGGAGGAGCGAAGGACAGAAAAGTAAATCCAGTGTATCAAGTTGACAAGTGCCTTTTCATGAGCTGATTCATGACTCAAAATCCTTTTTCAAATTATTCATCCGGTGATAAATAATGCATTTCAAAATGAAATTGGACCCTTTCGTCTTGATTGACACTCGAACCCCTCCAGTAACCACCGTTGATTTGCGTTCGACTTTGTGTGTTAAATTCATCCTTAAACTAAATATGGACGAGGCCATTAACACAGTGGGCAGTGGGCCAATATTTGACTGACAGCCGTGTGGAAATGTACATTTTCAATGTGTTTTTCCACAGCTAACTCTGACATGCTCCTGAAGGCCAACCTTGGTCATCTGGTTTAATAAGCACCATTTTAGCTTTCGTATGGATCTCATCAACAGCATTATGACACATTTAATCATGCATAATACACATCTCCTAATGGCAAGACCCTGGGGAAGGTGGGCTTTCCCAACATATCGCTTATGCTCATCAGAAAAAATGTGTCATTTCACTGGTACAGCGCTTGAAAGCTAAGAAAGATAATATAATAGAGAGGGAGCAGAAAGCAAAAAAGCGAGAGAGGTCTGTTTGAAGAGAGAACCTGTGAGCGGAGGGAGAATGGGCCCCATCAGAGTGCATTTTCCCCTCAGAACGGAGAGCAATTAGTCAACGCTCGTTAATGACTCCGACACGTCCCACGTGGCGCAGCCCAGCTGCCTGCCGCATCGCAGCTGATCACATCTCTATTTGATTTAAATCACAATGCTGAGGGGAGTCAGTACAATATCACACAGGAAGAGCGAGAGAGAGAGAGATGGAGGAAGAGGAGGAGGGAGGAAAAGGAAGGGTTAATGGAGAAATGATGAAAAGCAACAAACATGTAGCTTTACTAAAACGTGGCTTCTTCAGAACCGCGAATGTATTACATGACAAATAAATGAGAGTAGTTGCCCCCAGGTTTAGATTTCCACTTAAGTGGAGCTATCCTATTATCTTTCTCCAGCTGCGTTTCCTTCTTTCTCTGGATCCCAGTGAACAGACTTAATGTCATATCCTTCCATTATTGACTCACTTATTTCTGTATTGCTGCTAGTGAGAATGTGGTTCTCTGACCACTATTACATTACACCGTTTCTCTGTTTCTCCTTCTGTTTTGCATCAGCAGCACGAGTGGCTGGAAACCATGACCTTTGACACAGGAAGCAATTAGGCAAGCCAGTTCAATTGAGCCATGTCTCAATTACGTGGCTTTGCCACATTAATAGATCGTGTAGATGTTAGAGTCATGACATTGGATTCATGAAATGAGATCAATATCCTGAATATGTGACACACGTTCTCTTTGTGAAAGCTAATACTCTTTAGTGTTATATAGACATATGCCATGAACATTACAGTGGAGACAGAGGTGGGTGTTAGTCATTTCTGGCTGTACTTTTACCACCCTGTCATTGCTCTGGTCATTTCTCCTTGGGAAGCTCTGTTAGTCATTATTCTCCATGTGTCACCATTTTTTCATCAGCAAACCACCAACAGATCAACACTATTTGTTGTGTTACAGTAGTGGTACATTATTAGGTTTATTGAGTAAAAATCTGTTTTAGTTTGTTCTCCTTCAGTTCCCCATCCTTCAGTCCCCCAGGCCCTGGTGAGCATGAAGCAGGCAGCAGGCAGGACAGGACACACGAGTAGCTAGCTCTCTCTAGCTGTGCTTCTGTGCCACAGTGCTCTCAGGTGATCCTCTTGCCGGATCCCTTTACCGGGATCCAGGCAGCTGCCAGCGGAAGAAATCCTCATCCTCTTTCAAGTTTAGCTCCACATTAGGCTACAGTTTCAAGCACTGAAAGTATGTTTGGAGCCGGGAGGGAGGGCGGTTGGGGCAGAGGCATGCTCTGGAACCCCCGCCAGGTGGTTCAAGGAGAGGTCCCAGCTGTGGGTCTCCAGGGAGGTTCAAGGGGGGCTCTGAAAATCTGGGGGGGTAAAGGGTCACATGGCGCCACCACCTGATCAGAGTAACTAAATCGCCGCTCATGTCTTGATTTCCCAGCGTTCTACCCTTTCATCAGACATGGGCTGCTTTAACTTTTATCCATTGAGACACAATCTCTAGCACAACCGACCACCTCGCTCAACCAAATAATTCACTAGAAGGAAAAATAAACTGTTTGATACTCATTGGTGTTTTGAGGATGATTAAAGTTGTAGTCTGTCAATCAAATCAAATGTTTTTGTCACGTGGTTGGTAAATAACAGGTATAGACTCAGAGCCCCCTTACTTACGGGCTCTTCCCAACAATGCAGAGAGAATGAAAATAGAGAAACATTAGAAAAATAATAAGACAAGGAATAAATACACAATGAGTAACTTGGCTACACGGGGTAGCAGTACGATGTGCAGGGGTACGAGGTAATTGCAGTAGATATTTACAATGCCGTGCAGCCTGATGTTTTAGATGCTGCTTGTGTCTAGAGGGGTGATACAGCATAGAACAGAAATTGGAGGTGACTGCGTGGAATGCTGCACCGTAAATGCCTGGTTCCTTCCATTAGGTCCTGAGAGCTCTGTTTCACTGGGAAAACCTTGGGGAGAAAACTCACACACAAACCAGATTTCACAGAGGAATGGCTAAATGTGAAGAATCATAAACTTTGAAAATCTGTCTTGTGATTTTTTGGGGGGGTCCAAAGTTCTAGCTTTTACATTTTTGAGTGCATAGATTTGCTCGGGCATTTTTCAAATAGTGAGGACTGGGTTGAAAAGTTAAAGTTGAAAGTGATATTTATTTTAAAATCATTCTAAAGCACTGTGATGCAATTTGGTTATATTCAAGGATCTTCTGTCCCGTTTAGGAGAAACAGACTCTCTCAATACAATAAGACAATAACTCAATATGAACAACTTTTTATTAGTGTGGGTGGTAAGAAAAATATATAATATTCATGTAACTTACTGATATTATATGATGCAAATTTAGTGAAAATATTTATACCTTTCTTTACATGACTGTCTTTTACTTGCACAAGCGTCTTTACTAATACATTTCTTAGGGCTTTAGTCTAAGGATAAGCTCCAGTGCCTGCTTTGGAAGGATTTGACACAGTAGATGGCATTGTCTCTGATAAGATGTTCCAAAACATTGCTTAACATTTTTGAATACCCACTAATAACCTTAATATTGTTACATAAACAATATATACCCTGTTAGCATCGAAATTAAATAAGATTAGTCCGATTTTTAAGCTCCTATTTCTTATAGGTATTTCCTGCACTTTGGTCCGGCAATGATCCGTCCTGTAGATCTGCAGGTAAGATAGAAAGGTAATACATGTGTATTTGACTTCTCAATCACCCTGCCTATTCTTGTCTCCCCTAGTTAGAGTGTTCCAGTAACGCGACACTGTATAAATATTTGTCCAACATAACTGCACTCCCATTCAGCTGATACTGTCTCTGAAACCCTACCACAATCCCCCCCCCCCCCCTGATCCTGCCTCGGTAACTCTATCCAAACCTGCATGGTCATTATTGATGGCCTAGTAAGTGTTACAGTTACAAACCAATTACTCAATCATTAAACGTTGATGAGCTGCTCTACAAATACACCTTGATGCCTATCAGCTTTCCTCCATTACTCTCCTTTTTACTTTCCGCATACTACAGGTATAGGCTTTTTGGTTTCCCTTTTTAATAAAGTGGGAGGTGAGAATGACAGCTGGCATTCGTTTGATGTACCGGGAGACATGTCTGACAGTTCAAGAGGTAAAGAAGCCAAGAGGTGAGCGACGTGTCCCCTCTATGACTCTGGGAAATGTGGTGACCCAGTAAACTGATATCGCACCACTAAAGTGGAGAAAGAGAATACATGGTGGAGGAAAAGAGGGGGAGGAAGTAGAGTTGCCACCTCCACATGTGGTTTAACCAGCAAAGAGAAATGTTGCTTCTGTAGGTCAATGGAAGATAAAAATGACCCCTTTGTGTTTCACACAAACACACACAGTTTCCCCAGAGAAGCCGCTGAGACGTGCCAGACAGGTGTGTGTGTGTGCATCTGTGTGTTGGGGGATTATGGTAATATTCATGGCCTCACACAGAGACAGTACACAATCAAGTCATCCTCTCTCTCTCTCTCTCTCTCACTTCAATCTAAGCCATGTGCTGAGAGACAAGTTGAACTTGATCCAAACAATAACAGTAACATGATTGGGGCATGGGTATAAGTGACTCAGAGTAGCAACTTGTGATTATAAGTCTGTTATTTACATAGAATGTTATGGACTTTCTATTGAATTAATCGTGAATGCAATGGAAATAAAAAAATGTATATTGTAGTTACAAATTGAGGAGTGGTAGGTCACTTTTAAAATGACAGAATTTGGCCACCTTCATGCCAATAGGATATTTGTATTGGTTGGCAGAAAAAAACTTTATTCAGAGCAAAGAAGACATGTAAATACCTGGAGTTTGCTAAACAGTATTGATACTTAAATTGTAACCGGTGTCTATGGTCAAATGAGACGAAAATAGTGCTCTTTGGCCACGCACACCAGAAAATAACCTCATACCTACTGTACAATATGGTGGTGGATCTTTAATGTGAAGGATCTGTGTTCCTTCCACTGGTCCTGGGGACCTTGTTATGGTCAACAGCATCATGAACTTTACCAAATACCAGGACATTTTAGCCAAATACCTGGTTGCCTCTGCCAGGAGGTTGAAACTTGTCCACAAGTGGATCTTTCAGCAATACAATAACCACAAGCACACATCAAAATCCAACAATAAATTGTGAATTGACCACATCAATCAACCTTTTGCAATGGCAATCTCAGTCTCCGGATTTTGACAGATCGTTTTGAGAATATTTTGCATTACTTGTTAAACAACAACAAAACTTATCTGAGCAATTGCATTGGTATAAAATAATCATGATTTTGGATGTGACTGTATGTCATAGTGTGAAGGGAATTCTGTAGAAGCCAGATCTTTAGTATAATCAGGGTGTGGACTGAAGCAGATTGACTTTCCATTACAACTCATCTGCCCCCTCAAATCCAACACACACAGACACACAGACATACACACACACAGACACACAGACACACACACACAGTATCAGCAGCAATATTACAGCAGGTTGCACATCCTTTAGCATATGATAAAGAGGAAGCAGGCATTTCCTTCTCAGGAAGGATGCTTCCGCTGTACGTCCTCTCTGATTAGTGAGAAGCGAGCAGCTTCACATGAACTGAGATGCACTGGCAAGTATATACTTTCACTAGTAAGGCTAACGTTTTTCTAAAAACGTTGCTGTAAAGCATGTAGTCATTTCCACAGTATACGGTTCTGTAGAATGTAAACAATGACAGTAGCTAGAATTGTCTCCGTTTCCTTACTGAAACTCATGTAGGTCATCAGCCTTGTCTATTTTTCCTCAACTTTGCCCTCTTCTCGTAAACGCCTAGCCTCTCCTCACACTCTACTGCCCTCTTGGTGTCTTTCTGACTCGTCTGATTGACTGTTCCAATAGGGAGTACAACTGCTAAGCTGGGTGAGAAAGCGGGAGCTCCCCCAGTCTGCCTCGTCCTCTGGGGGCTACAGAGGATGAGATGTATGATCTCTGTGGCCAGGGAGAGTGGGGGGAGAGGGGCTGCGAGAGCTTTATGGAGATTTATGGGTCTCCCCCAGGCCCTAATTGCCTCCGCAGTGGGTAGTCCTTGGAGGCCCATGGTGAGTCGCGGTCAACCAGCACCAGGCCTCATCATGGCTCCGGCAGGTGGGCTGACTGCATGGCACGTTGTTTACTAAGGCTTGTTATGGAGACAAATGGTGTCAGTGACTGACCAACCAGCTGACTGACCACGCAAGAGCTTCTGTGCTGGCCACATAGATAGATAGTACTTTAACTTGTCCTTTAGACAAAAAGCAGAGATGGGTCTCTGGGTTTCAGAGAGGATCCCATTATTACCCAACTTTGACCTCAAATAAAGAATCTTGGATGGCCTTATGCCTACATAATGTTTAAGTTGTGAGTGGAAAATACGTTGAGATTGGTGGTCTGCCGTGAATGTGAAAAGGTATACAAAAAATAAAATAGTATATACTATAATATTGGCACTCTGTTAAACTTCCGGCGCCGACAGAGATGGTCGCCTCGCTTCCCGTTCCTAGGAAACTATGCAGTATTTTGTATTTTTATGTGTTATGTCTTACGTTGTTACCCCGGGAAATCTTAGGTTTTATTACATACAGTCAGGAGTAACTATTGGATATAAGAGCAACTGTCAACTCACCAACATTATGACCAGGAATACGACTTTCCCGAAGCGGGTCCTATTTTTGGTCCACCACCCAGGACAATGGATCGGATCCCAGCCGGCGACCCAAAACAACCGCGCCGCAGAAGGGCCAGACGAAGCGGTCTTCTGGTCAGGCTCCGCAGACGGGCACATCGCCCACCGCTCCCGAGTATACTACTCGCCTATGTCCAGTCTCTTGTCAACAAGGTAGACGAAATCCGAGCAAGGTTTGCCTTCTAGAGAGACATCAGAGGTTGTAACGTTCTTTGTTTCACAGAAACATGGCTCACTCTGGATACGTTATCAGAGTCGGTACAGCCACCTGGCTTCTTCACGCATTGCGCTGACAAAAACAAACATCTCTCTGGTAAGAAGAAGGGCGGGGGTGTATGCCTTATGATTAACGAGACGTGGTGTGATCATAACAACATACAGGAACTCAAGTCCTTTTGTTCACCTGACCTAGAATTCCTTACAATCAAATGCCGACTGCATTATCTACCAATAGAATTCTCTTCGATCATAATCACAGTCTTGTATATTCCTCCCCAAGCAGACACACTGACGGCCCTGAAAGAACTTCATTTGACTATGTAAACTGGAAACCACATATCCTGAGGCAGCATTTATTGTAGCTGGGGATTTTAACAAGGCTAATCTGAAAACAAGGCTCCCTAAATTTTATCAGCATATCGAATGCGCGACCCGGGCTGGCAAAACCCTGGATCATTGTTATTCTAACTTCCGCGATGCATATAAAGCCCCCCCCCCCCGCCCTCCTTTCGGAAAACCTGACCACGACTCCATTTTGTTGCTCCCAGCCTATAGACATAAACTAAAACAGGAAGCACCTGTGCTCAGGTCTTTTCAACGCTGGTCCGACCAATCGGATTCCACGCTTCAAGATTGCTTCGATCAGGTGGACTGGAATATGTTCCCCATAGCGTCGGACAACAGCATTGATGAATACTCTGATTTGGTAAGGTAACCGGAAACATGACCGAATACAAACAATGTAGCTATTCCCTCCACAAGGCAATCAAACAAGCTATACGTCAATACCAAGACAAAGTAGAGTCGTAATTCAACGGTTCAGACACGAGAGGTATGTGGCAGGGTCTACAGTCAATCATGGACTACAAAAGTAAAACCAGCCCCGTCGAGGACCACAATGTCTTGTCTTCTTTGCTTGCTTTGAGGACAATACAGTGCCACTACCAATACCTGCAGACTTTCCTTCACTGCAGCCAACCTGAGTAAAACATTTAAAAGTGTTAACTCTCGCAAGGCTGCCGGCCCAGACGACATCCCCAGCCGCGTCCTCAGAGCATGCGCAGACCAGCTGGCTGGTGTGTTTGCGGACATATTTAATCAATCCCTATCCCAGTCTGCTGTTCCCACATGCTTCAAGAGGGCCACAATTGTTCCTGTTCCCAAGAAAGCTAAGGTAACTGAGCTAAATGACTATTGCCCCGTAGCACTCACTTCCATCATCATGAAGTGCTTTGAGACACTAGTCAAGGACCATATCACCCCCATCCTACCTGACACCCTAGACCCACTCCAATTTGCTTACCGCCCCAATAGGTCCACAGATGATGCAATCGCAATCACACTGCACACTGCCCTAACCCATCTGGACAAGAGGAATACCTATGTAAGAATGCTGTTCATCGACTACAGCTCAGCATTTAACACTATAGTACCCTCTAAACTCGTCATTAAGCTCGAGAGCCTGGGGCTCGACCCCCTCCCTGTGCAACTGGGTCCTGGACTTCCGCCCCCAGGTGGTGAGGGTAGGTAACAACATCTCCACCCCGCTGATCCTCAACACCGGGGCCCTGCAAGGGTGCGTTCTCAGCCCTCTCCTGTACTCCCTGTTCACGACTGCGTGGCCATATACGCCTCCAACTCAATCATCAAGTTTGCAGACGACAATAAAGTGGTAGGCTTAATTACCAACAACGACGAGATGGCCTAAAGGGAGGAGGTGAGGGCCCTCAGAGTGTGGTGTCAGGAAAATAACCTCACACTCAATGTCAACAAAACAAAGGCGATGATCGTGGACTTCAGTAAACAGCAGAGGGAGCAGCCACCTATCCACATCGACGGGACAGTAGTGGAGAAGGTGGAAAGTTAAAAAGTGCCTCGGTGTACACATCACGGACATACTGAAATGGTCCACCCACACAGACAGCGTGGTGAAGAAGGCACAGCTGGGCCTCTACCACCTCAGGAGGCTGAAGAAATTTGGCTTGTCACCAAAAACGCTCACAAACCTTTACAGATGCACAACCGAGAGCATCCTGTCGGGCTGTATCACCGCCTGTTACGGCAACTGCTCCGCCCACAACCGTAAGGCTCTCCAACGCATCACCGGTGGCAAACTACCTGCCCTCCAGTACACCTACACCACCCGATGTCACAGGAAGGCCAAACAAAGGACAACAACCACCCGAGCCACCGCCTGTTCACCCCGCTATCATCCAGAAGGCGAGGTCAGTACAGGTGCATCATCACCACCCGAGCCACCGCCTGTTCACCCCGCTATCATCCAGAAGGCGAGGTCAGTACAGGTGCATCATCACCACCCGAGCCACCGCCTGTTCACCCCGCTATCATCCAGAAGGCGAGGTCAGTACAGGTGCATCATCACCACCCGAGCCACCGCCTGTTCACCCCGCTATCATCCAGAAGGCGAGGTCAGTACAGGTGCATCATCACCACCCGAGCCACCGCCTGTTCACCCCGCTATCATCCAGAAGGCGAGGTCAGTACAGGTGCATCATCACCACCCGAGCCACCGCCTGTTCACCCCGCTATCATCCAGAAGGCGAGGTCAGTACAGGTGCATCATCACCACCCGAGCCACCGCCTGTTCACCCCGCTATCATCCAAAAGGCGAGGTCAGTACAGGTGCATCATCACCACCCGAGCCACTGCCTGTTCACCCCGCTATCATCCAGAAGGCGAGGTCAGTACAGGTGCATCATCACCACCCGAGCCACCGCCTGTTCACCCCGCTATCATCCAGAAGGCGAGGTCAGTACAGGTGCATCATCACCACCCGAGCCACCGCCTGTTCACCCTGCTATCATCCAGAAGGCGAGGTCAGTACAGGTGCATCAAGGCAGGGACCGGGACACTGAAAAACAGCTTTTATCTCAAGGTCATCAGACTGTTAAACAGCCATCACTAACATTGAGTGGCTCCTGCCAACATACTGACTCAACTCCAGCCACTTTAATAATGGAACATTGATGTAATCAATGTATCACTAGCCACTTTAAACAATGCCACTTTATATAATGTTTACATACACTTCATTACTCATCTCATATGTATATACTGTACTCTATACCATCATGAGATAGGTTAGTTTTACTCTACTGATGATGTGTAGTAATTGATTGACATTTTCTTGTGGACCTAGAACCAAATACAAATACAAATAAATTGGTTAATTCCTCGTAGGAACTATAGGAGCCTTCCCGATGTACATGCAACTGCAGGAAACCTATCCCAACAGAATTCACATCTTGCCTCTGCCGTTCGGCCATCACTCATTCATATATTTTTATGTACATATTCTTATTCATTCCTTTACACTTGTGTGTATA
This sequence comes from Oncorhynchus gorbuscha, assembly GCF_021184085.1. Classification (NCBI taxonomy): domain Eukaryota; kingdom Metazoa; phylum Chordata; class Actinopteri; order Salmoniformes; family Salmonidae; genus Oncorhynchus; species Oncorhynchus gorbuscha. Next base: position 20,439,115 of record NC_060192.1, read on the forward strand.
AGGTAGTTGTTGTGAAATTGTTAGGTTAGATTACTTGTTAGATATTACTGCATGGTCGGAACTAGAAGCACAAGCATTTCTCTACACTCGCATTAACATCTGCTATCCATGTGTATGTGACAAATACAATTTGATTTGATTTCATAAAGAGGAGCAAAAAATACTGTATGAAATAAATAATTCAAATACTGAGCTACATTGTATGCTCCACAAAATTGGGAAAATCGTGTCTTTGGTCATGCACATCAGTGGTGGGTTTGGCCTCGAAAGAAGGGTGCCTATGAAGACGATAAACTCATTCCTCCTGTACAATATGGTGGTGGATCTTGGATGTTAATGGTCTGTTTTCCTTCCACTGGTCCTGGGGACCTTGTTAAGGTCAACGGCATCATGAACTTTACCAAGGACCAGGACATTTTAGCCAAAAACCTGTTTTTCTCTGCCAGGAGGCTGAAACTTGGCCACAAGTGAATCTTTCAGCAAGACAATGACCCCAAGCACACATGAAAATCCACAAATAAATTGTTAATTGACCACAAAATCAACATTTTCAACACAAACATCAACACAGTCTTCTGACTTGAACCCAATATAAAACCTGTGGTTTGAATTGAAGAGCGCAGTCCATAAGCCCAGACCCACGGATATCAAAGATCTGGAAAGATTCTGTATAAAGGAATGGTTTTTATCTCCCAATGTGTTCTTATATCTCATAAACCAATATAGAAAACGGCTAAGTGCCATTATCTTTGCAGGGGGAGGGTGGAGAAATGATTGAAAACAGGGGTGCCAATCATTTTGACACCTTTCTTTTAAAAATAAAATAGTATTCCTTGTTAAACAAAATATTTTTATCTGAGCAATTGTATAAGGATAAAATGATATAATTGTACTTTTTTTCATACAATATAGCTCAGTATTTGTTCATCTTTATCAAGGATGCCAATTATTTCTGTCGTGACTATATTTGTATATTTTATTCCATTGTTCCTGAGCGAAGACGGAGTGGAGAGGGAGAAGAGGAAAGCCTTAGGCAGGGAAAGTTCGGTACGAGTAAAAACAAATTCTGAAATACGCTTGATCCCAGACTTTGTGCCTGAAAAATAGTTACTTGCCACTTAACCAAGTAATATACAGTATGCTATAGTTAAGCAATAAGGCCAGAGGTGTGGCATATGGCCAATATACCACGGCTAAGGGCTGTTTGTAGACACGACACAACGCAGAATATATTGGCCATATATCACAGACCCCAGAGGTGCCTTATTGCTATTATCAACTGGTTACCAACATAATTAGAGCAGTAACAATACATGTTTTGTGATACCAGGGGTATACGGTCTGATATACCATGGCTGTCAGCCAATCAGCATTCAGGTCTCGAACCACCCAGTTTATAATATGCTATATGACTGAACCACCTGGATTCCATCTTGTTCAAATTCGAATTTGGTCATCCTTAACTTCAGATAATGTGAGTTTTCTTAAGAAAAAAAAGTTCAGGGAAGGACAGTTGAGCTGACAGGCTCATGTTTATTACAGGAGAACATGCCTTCAGTGAGCTGCAGTGATGAGCCTCAGACAAGGCTGTCAGAGAACTCAGTAAGTGCACTAATGACTGGGAACAGCCTAGCCACTTAAAGCATGAATATTGGATATGTATAGAAGTGCATTTCCATCTGCCCAGCCCACCCACTTTCTCCATCCTCCCCTCCCTGCAGAACTGCCTGCTGAGCCGGCCCATGAAGTGGTGGAGTGGAGAGGAGGGTGTCAGGGACGATCAAGGGGGGTAGAAGGGATGAATGTACACGGATGGTGTGCGGTGGGATATAGAGAGACAGAGAAGGAGACAAATGTCTGTTCCTTTGCTCTTTAGTGTCACACTCCAATAGGTAATGTGAGAAGATGGGGATGGGGGTGGAGGGATAATGACTTTACTCAGGGCTCTACAGGACAGGGGCCCTGACCTCATCACTGCTCGTAAGAGATGATGACATGACTAAAGGCATGAGCACAGCAAACCAGGCCATTTGTTAAGGGATTTGATTTGATTTGTTAAGGGTTGGGAGGGATGCTATGCAAACCCTGTTCTCTCCATCAGGATAATTATTTCAACTCGTTTAAACTTTAGTCACTTGACTGACTGACTGACTGACTGACTGACTGACTGACTGACTGACTGACTGACTGACTGACTGACTGACTGACTGACTGACTGACTGACTGACTGACTGACTGACTGACTGACTGGCCTCCTGTATCAATCTCATACATTAAAACGGCTGGGGTTCATGGGGATGAAAACCTTTGTCATATTCCGTTTTATAGACCTTGATTGATCTAAATCCTTGTGTATTCTTCTCCTGAAATCGAAACCCTGCACTGACGGAAAGACATAATGAATAGTGGAACAGGTTCTGAGAGACATCTGTCTGACGTGTGGTATCGCCGGGGGTAGGACATTGATACACAGAGAGAAGAACGCCTGTAATGTATTAAAACCTAGCTCTTATCCTTAGGAACACGTTGCTCAATGGAAACATTCCACGTGATCAAGTGACTGGTTGGTTTAAAGCTGCTACAGTGACGCAAGCGGTGATGGTGTTCAGCGTCCGTTGTTATTGTTTGCCATGGTTATTTCCAAGGTCCTTATGACTTCATTAATGAGTTTGGAAAGGTACCATGGAAACAGAGTCAGATGTTAGAGAACGAATAGCCGTTCAGATGACCATCATGTTGAATGGATGTTCATAAACACCTCTCAGACGAGGTTCTTTAGGGAGCTGGTTTCCACGGTAATAAATGTACCTTGTGTCCATTGGACTGTGACAGCCAGGCAGACAGTACAGTATTGGCTGTGACATCCAGGAACTCTGCCGTGGGCTTGCTGACTCCTAACACCTTCAGTGCATTCCACAGCTCCTTCGAGAATAGCCTGACGCACTTCTCTCTTTTTCTTCTATTTATAGTTTTTGAGGTTAAAAAGTGCCTGCCAGCACTATCGTCTCTGTATCTGACTAGTGAAACTACTGTATCTGTAGGAGTAAGAGAACTGGTAAAACATGCTGACTCTCGTCCTTTAAATGAAGTGTTCAGGCTTGAGCCCCACTGAGTTATTTGATGTTGTCAGGCAATTCCCCCATTGGAAGGTTTTCATTTCTACTGTTAGGATTTGGCTAAGCTCACACACCTGTCTACTGTACGTGACAAACCAATTACCAAGTCAGATGTGGGGCCATACTGAGTTCAGTTTCCCCTCATCCCCTGATCAAGACGCAGTAGGGCCTCCTGTCTTGGATGTGAGCCAATGGACTTCCAGTTACCCCGCTGCTACCTCCCATTGCAAACCCCAATGGACAAAAACATTCTCCAAAGCTCATAACCCACAACACAACAAGAGTCCTCGATACTCTTTACAAGACTGTGTTCTCACTTTTAAGCCTCAACTTATGAGAGAGAGAGAGAGAGAGAGAGAGAGAGAGAGAGAGAGAGAGAGAGAGAGAGAGAGAGAGAGAGAGAGAGAGAGAGAGAGAGAGACGGAGAGGGAGAGGGAGAGGGAGAGGGAGAGGGAGAGGGAGAGGGAGAGGGAGAGGGAGAGGGAGAGGGAGAGGGATTTTACTGTGAGTGATAGTGATGATAGTCATGTAGCTAGTAAGCTAGCTACAGTATACAGTATGTATGGCCCAGTTCTGGAGGGATTGGAGCCCAGTGCCGTGGGGAACCCCCTTGCCTGCCCCCCATTCCTGTGACTAATGAAGACCAGAGGAGAGGATATATGCCCCTCCATCAGTCCAGGATCAACATCACATATGTTTTGATGAGTCTATGCGCTGCCTCTGCTCTGCCGGTGCAAGATATTTTTCTGTACCAGGTCTTATCAGTGCTCCTGAGAAGGCACAGCAACACACAGAACCACATGGGTTATCACTAATTCACTGACAAGCCTCTTTCACCAGGATGTGATACCTGCAGATACAATGAGTGTGTTGTTCATCACCGTTTCCACATTGACAGACAAGGCACTCATACTTTAACATACTGTAGCAAATGTACGTTTTGTTTATGCGGGTTGTCTGTATAGCCTATTTTATTGCTGATGTCTGGTTTAATATATTGTAGAGCTTGCTGTGTGGTTTGCACTGGACAGTTTGACTGGAGTTCCTCGACCTGATGGCTTGTGCTTGTAAACTACTTGTTGTACACATGTGTGATGTACTTCAGTCCTTTGGCATGCTGTGTGCGTAACTTCATGGCATTCTACACATTGAGCTGTGTTTGCATGTGTTACAGTATGGTGTCTTGCTGTGTGTTAGGTACTCTCAGTGTGGGCTGAGAGAGTCAGAAACACAGGCCTCTTTCACCAGGATGTGATGCCTGCAGGTAAAATGTGTGTGTTGTTTCTCATCGTTTCCACAGTCACTGGCTAAATATATCCCCACCACTGTGTGAAGGCAGGGAAGACGCTGAGAAACAGCGACTGATTGGAACACGCTAAGGTAAATAAGTGCAGTGATTAACAGTGTGCAATGTATACACACACAACAGTGGTGGCCAGTTGTGCGCCACTGCTAAATGCATACAGGGAAACACTTAGTATCAAGGTCGAAAGTTAACGTAAAACAAGGGGAGGAGCAGAGAGAGCTGGAGGAGGGGAGGAGCAGAGAGAGCTGGAGGAGGGGAGGAGCAGAGAGAGAAAGGAGGCACAGACAGACAGAGAGAGAGGACGAAAGATAGAAAAGAGGACGAAAGATAGAAAAGAGAGAGCTTGAAACACAGAAAGTATGGGTATAAGTCAGAGAGACAGTGTGACTACAGTGTGACTGTAGGACAGACGGTTGACTTCTTGCCATAATACACAGAGTAGACCTAGGCTATAGCCACAAACTTTCACATAGGGGAGCGAGATGTTTAGAAAAGGACTGTGCTTTATGAAGAGTCTCTGTGTGTGAGAGGGAGATGAGGAACTTGTGTGAGAGATAAGAAAGCATTATTCAGATATATTTACTACCACTTTTTGAAATCCTTCTCGGAAGGAGAGGTATGCTTTCAAACCCTTCAGTTGTTTTTTCCTTCTTTAATACCCAACGCAAAGCTCCACACGCATGCTTTTAGAGCTCTTTTTGAATGACAAATACCACCTCATCGTCATGCCCCCATATCTCCTCTCTACTCCTCTGAGGTGGGGAGCCTCATCTCTGACAACAGGAAGTACCTGTGGCTGTGGCCAT